>NC_057804.1:514374368-514513338 GCF_018294505.1 Triticum aestivum
CGGTGGCGTTACCTCTGGATGAACAAGACCCCGATCGATCGAGCCAGTTGGGGCTGGATGAACAGGACCCCGTGGAGTGCAGGGCTGGATGAACAGGACGACCCCGTGGAGTGCTGGATGAACAGTAGATGGTGGAGGGGTGCCCGTGGAGGGGTGGTTGAACAGTAGCTGGTGGAGTAGCGCACGGTGGAGGCTGGATGAGCAGGAGCCCGTGGAGGCTGGAGGAGGTCGATAGTAGCCCATGGAGGCTGGAGGAGGTCGACAGTGGAGATGAACAATATCCTGTGGAGTCCCATTTTGCGGTACGCCACACCCCTCCCGATGAACAGGACCCCTGTTTCAACCGTAGCGCTCCAACACAAGTCTGTTTCGTCCGTTTTGCGGTATCCACACCCCTCACGATCAACATGACCCCCGTTTAGACCGTAGGAGGTTCGTTTCCTCTGTTTTGCGGTACGCCAGACCCTCCCGATGAACAGGATCCCATTTCGAACGTGGCCGGTCAAACACAAGGCCGTTTCCTCCGTTTTGCGGTACGCCAGGTCTCGTTTCCATCGCCTGTTCCGTCCAAGCCGGTTGGCTCCCACGCGTTCCGTTGCCTCCCGATGAACACGACGCATTCTGTTGCCTCCCCATGAACACGACGCATTCCGTTGCCTCCCCATGAACACGACGACGACGCAGTTTCTCCGTTCCGACCCAACCATGCACACGAGCCCTGGCCGTACGTATGCGCGAGTAGGCGTTCGAGACCCTGCCCGTATGTACGTACGTGGCCGTATTTTCTTTCTTGCACTCTGGCCGCTATACGTACGTGTACATGCTACGTGCGGGCCTCTACTACGACACGTGCGCGACTCTACAACGACCAGTATGTACGTACACGTTTGCGACCAGAATGACAACGCTACGTACGCTTCGACCAGGTGGGTCACGACTGTGAAGAACTTCCTTGCGTGCGAAGATGTAGCTGGTGGGTCCCAGCAGTCAGGGGGGTGAAACTTTTTTTTTGCCCGGACGCACTTCCTTGCGTGCGAAGATGTAGCTGGTGGGTCCCAGCAGTCAGGGGGAAACGTTTTTTTCACGAAATACGGTTGCCCGTCCAGTGGGTCCCCGCTGTCAGGTGGAGGAATAATTATTTTGCGCGTAATAAGGAGGCACTTCCTTGCTGCGGCCGTGGACCCAGTTGTCAGCCTCTCCATGTACAGTCCACGTCCGATGGAAGCCGTTCCTTGACCACGTTGACCACGCCACGCCGAGAGCACCAGGGCGGTGGACGACAGCGAGTCCTAGGAAGGGGATGACGCGGAGCCGGGGAAGACGCGGCAGTGGATGCCCACATGTAGAGGAGTGCGAGGTTCACTGGTTCGCTGCGGTGTGAGGCTGCCATCGCCACAAAATAACAGGGGGTGTGGGTGAGTAGAGGGATGGCCTGGCCAGCGGTAGGAGTAGTAGGGGGCGGTGAGGCCTCCGCCGCATCGCAGCCGGCCACAGGAGGCACGAGCACGAGGCACGACCGACGCTGGATTGTGCGGCTGGAGCAAGAAGACCAGAGGTTGAAGAAGCACTACGGCCGTTGGATGGACATCGTACGGTCACTGGAGCTAGAATCGTGCATATTGACTAAGTTGACAAAGCCCTCCGTCCCCGTCAACTTAGTAGGCCCACAAGTCAGCCTGCCACTATACTGGGTCCCAGCTAACAGGGGGAGTATTCATTTTTTGTGCGTAATAAGGGGGCACTTCCTTGCGTGCGAAGATATAGTTGGTGGGTCCGAGCTATCAGGGGCAGTAACGTTTTTTTCGCAAAATACAGAGGCCCTTTTCGGTGGGTCCCTGATGTCAGGTGGAGGAATCATTATTTTGCATGTAATAAGGAGGCATTTCCTTGCGAGCGGCCGTGGACCCAGTTGTCGGCCTCTCCACGCACAGTCCACTTCAGATGCATGTTGGTCGTTGACCATGTTGACCAGGCCGCGCCGAGAGCACCAGGGCAGTGGACGACCACGAGGCCTAGGAAGGGAACGACATGGAGGCAGAGAAGACTCGGCAGTTGTTTCCTACGCGGAGGGGAGTACGACTGTACGAGGGTTTACAGGTTCATCTGCCGTCGCCGGAGAATAACAATAGGTGTGGGTGAGTAGAGGGATGGCTTGGCCAGTGATGGGAGTACGATGGGGCGGTGACGCCTGCATGACAGCACAGCCGGCCGCGGGGAGGAGGGAGCAGGCAGTCCCACCGGCGCTTGTTTGAGCGGCTGGAGCAGGAAGAGCAGAGATTGAAGAAGCACGACGGCCGTTGGATGGACATCGTACGGTCACTGGAGCTAGAATCGTTTATATTGAGTAAGTTGACAAAACCCTCCGTCCCCGTCAACTTAGTAGGCCCACAAGTCAGCCTCCCACCATGGTGGGTCCCAGCTAGCAGGGGGAGTATTCATTTTTTGTGCGTAATAAGGAGGCACTTCCAGTGGGTCCGAGCTGACAGCGGGGGGAACGTTTTTTTTCACGAAATACGGTGGTCCGTCCGGTGGGTCCTAGTAGTCAGGGGGAAACATTTTTTTTGCGAAATACGGTGGTCGTCCGGTGGGTCCCAGTAGTCAGGGGGAAATGTTTTTTCGTGAAATAATGGTGGCCCGTCCGGTGGGTCCCTGCTGTCAGGTGGAGGAATAATTATTTTGCGCGTAATTAGGAGGCACTTCCTTGCGGCTGCCATGGACCCAGCTGTCAGCCTCTCCACGTACAGTACTCTTCCGATGGAAGTCGGTCGTTGACAACATTGACCACGCCACGCCGAGAGCACCACGGCGGTGGACGACCGCGAGGCCTAGGAAAGGGACAACACGGAGACGGGGAAGACGCGGCAGTGGATGCCCACGCAGAGAGGAGTACGAGGGTTCACTGGTTCGGCTGCGGTGTTAGCTGTCGTCGCCGCAGAATAACAGGGGGAATGGGCGAGTGGAGGGATGTCCTGGCCAGCGGTGGGAGTAGTATGGGGGCGGTGAGTCCTCCACGGCAGCACAGCCGGCTATGGGAGGCAGGAGCATGCGGCACGACCGGCGCTGCTTTGGGCGGCTGGAGCAAGAAGACCAGAGGTTGAAGAAGCACTACGGTCGTTGGATGGACATTGTTGACCACGCCGCGCCGAGAGCACCAGGGCGGTGGACGACGGCGAGGCCTACGAAGGGAACGACACAGAGCCAGGGAAGACTCGGCAGTGGCTGCCCATGCAGTGGAGAGTACGAGGGTTGACTGGTTCGGCTGCCGTCGCCGGAAAATAACAGGAGGTGTGGGTGAGTAGAGCAATAGACAGGCCAGGGATGCGAGTATGATGGGGCCGTGAGGCCTGCCCGGCAGCACAGCCGACCATGGGAGGCGGGAGCAGGCGGTTCCGATGGCACTGGTTTGGGCGGCTGGGGCAGGAAGATCAGAGACTGAAGAAGCACGATTGCCGTTAGATTGACATCTAACGGTCTGACGCTGGTAGAGTCGATTGTTGACTAAGTTTCTTTTTTGAGAAACCTTGTGTACGCATGAACTTAGTAGGCCCACAAGTCAGCCTCCAAATCCGTGGCAGACAACATAAAGCCCATTTGCTATTTTTTATAATTTGCAGCCCATTTGCTAATTCTTAAGTAATTTATTACAACCCATTTTCTGCCTAGGACCACGGTCAAAAAGTTCAACCTTATTTTGCATATTTCGGTGGAGTCTGAACTGTTGTAATCCCGAAATGATAAACATTTTTTAAAGAACTTATCGATTTGCCAAAAAATCATTTTGTTTTTGTAAGCAAATAAGACGTGGGACAATTGAGTTGGTTTAAGGGAAAACCAGTGGTAAGAAATCAGCGCTGGGTGGGAAAAATAACAAAATAAGGATGTAAATATGAAAAGGGAATTTTATGTGTTTTCAATATAATGATACGTGTATATGAACTAGTAAAACTATAGGTAGAGATTAGAAAATGGATGTAGGACATGCGTTTCAAGAGGAAAATAGAACTGGGCTGTGTGTTTGTTTCAGTAAAAAAACTGCCTGCGGATGTTGTAAGACAAAATATAACTAATGCTGGCGGGCCAGAGGCCAGTAGATACCTGCTGGATCTTTGTGCCCCGTTGTTGTCATGGGCTGGGCCTGTTAAAAACAAAACCAACCCTGGGTAGTCTATGTCGGTGTACTAAAGTAGGGGTACCTTAGTATCCCGAACTTGTGCACGGGCAGTCGCAGCGTCCCGCGGCAAGGCTTGCCGGGTGCCCGCCAAGGTCCTCCGTGGTTCCTTTTGGAGCCATTCAAGAACAAAGTGTTTTAACTAAGAAGACAAGGTCCCGGCAAGAGGAATTTGCCGGGAAAGACAAGGCCCCGGCAAGAGGAGCTTGCCGGGAAGGCCAACCATGGCATTTGAAGGAACTTGCCGCGACGCGCCGCGCGTCCCGGCAAGACCCGGCGATCGACAAGCTTCCGGGCGCGACAAGACAACGACCGCGGCAAGGCGCTTGCCGCGGCGAAGCCACCACTCTGTGCCCACACTCCAGCGCATCCAACGGCGTGTCGCCACAGGATCGTTCCAGGCGCACGTGGCGGGAGGCTGTGTAGCCAAGCGGTGCGAGGTGGCGAGCGAAGATGACTATATGGCCATCGTGGCAAGCGGTGGCGCCCCTAACGGTCGCTTTTCTGCACTGTTTGGGCGACACGGACGGACATTAAATGCTTTTGTCCCCTGCCATCAGAGTTAGGTAGGATCCACTGTAGAAGCAGTTGTACCAACCACTCTTTTTACACTTTTACCCCCGCATGCGTTGCCACCTGTCGGTGACCCCTTGAGCCTATAAAAGGAGGCCCATGCGCAACGTAGAAGGGGTTTGACTCATTCGAAACTAGAACACTCTGACGCTGTCGGGCAAGAACATAATACAACCACAAAGCAGCAGTAGGAGTAATATCTCTCCGGAGAGCTCCAAAGCTGGGTAAGATCGCTCGCGTGCTCGCCTCGATCCGCTCTTCGTGCGATCCCCGCTCCCTGCCGGACCGAAAGGGGCCCTGCCCCATAGGTGTTCGTTCCCCACGACATCTTTGGCGCGCCAGGTAGGGGGCGTCGAGGTTGTGTGAACCCGATCCGGCGTTCACGCGAGCCAATTCGTCATCATCTTCATCGACATGCCACCGAAGAAGAAGGCTTCGGAGGTGGCTGCTCCGTCCACGTCGATCCCACCGCCACCGGAGCAAACGGGCGGTGGTGTAGACGCCGGTGGAGGAACGGGCGCCGACGAGGGAGTTTACGCTGCTACCAGGTCCAAAGACAAGGCCCCGCAAACTTCGGCGTCCGTACATGCATCGCGCCCATCTCAGGAGGCGCGGGATCGACAGCGTCATGGTACTCGCAGTACCATACCCGCGATAGAACAAGGCCAAGCTGGTGGATCTCGGGGCGCTCAAGATCAGCATGCATGCCAGCATGCCAGCACAAGTGAGGTACGGTCGCCTGGACGGGGTACTGCTCCTTCCAACCCCGTTGGAAGTCCAAGCATATCCCGCTCCTCGCACCGCTCACCGCCGCCACCGAAGACTCCAGAAGAAGCGTTGGCCCGAGCCCAACTGCTCCTGGATTACCCTCCAACGGCGGACAAGATCGACGATTGGAGGGCCACCATTCAGAGCCTCATCGGCTTCGGCAACGGCGACACTCCACGTCAGCCAGCTAGATCGCAGCCGCGGCAAGATTGCCGGGCGCAAGCCGATGGCGACAAGACTGGTGGGGGTGCCACCACCGTGCACTCTCCGCCCCGAAGGCCAAGATCGCCGACTCGCCGGGTTAACCTCGACACCGACTCCACCGCGTCGTCGGACCCACGAGTTCGTCGCGATCAGCGCCAAGTTCTCCAAGAACGACAGCAAGAAGATGCTCGTACCCGCATCGAGCGTCGAAGAGAAGCGCGGCGTCAATCAGACCAGCGCGCTGGGCCCGCTGTTGACATGCATGCGCCAGGGGAACCAGGCGACTTGCCGTACGCGGTAGGTTGCCCTGCGTTCACTCGTGAGCTGCGGCAAGTCTAGTGGCCCAGCACAAAGAACTTCAAGCCAGATGTGCCGGAGAAGTATGATGGCAGATTGCATCCGTCGGAGTTCCTCAGCATCCACACCATTGCGGTGCAAGCTGCCGGGGGGCGCGACGACAAGATCCTCACCAACTACTTCCCGCTGGTGCTTAAGCCCAACGTCAGGTCCTGGCTCATGCACTTGCCGGACAACTCCATATCTTCCTGAGCAGATCTGTGCCATCAGTTTGTCGGCGCCTTTATAGGCGGCCACAAGCCTCATGGCCAGGAGAGTGATCTTCACCTGCTCGCCCAGAAAGAAGGAGAGCCCCTGCGAAAATACAATCAGAGATTCAACCAAGTGCAGCGCAACATCCCAGATGTCCACCCTGCCGCGGTTATCAGCGCGTTCCATCAGGACGTGTGAAACCGCAGGATGAGGGAGGAGATGGTGATGTGCAAGATCAGAGACGTCAGTGAGCTATACGCCCTGGCCGACAAGTGTGCACGTGCTGAAGAAGGGAGGAAACTCCCTGGAGAGAATGCAGCAGCAGGAGGATCTGACAGTGAGGAGGCCGCCCCGGCAAGGAAAAACCGGCGGCGGAACAACAGAAGAAGAAAAGGCAAAGGTGTGGTAGCTGTCGAGCAGTCCGGCAACGGAGGTGGCGCCAAGGAAGCAGAACCTGTGGCGGCCGCTGACAAGCAGGGCAGCTCCGACAAGCAGTATTGCAAGATCCACCGCACCAAGGGCCATGACCTCCAAAGTTGCAGGAAGGTCGAGCAGCTCGTTGAGCTGCAAAAGGTTGAGTACGAGCGACGCGACAAGGAGAAAGCCCAGGAAGGTACTGGTGGGTCCGGCAAGAAGCGTCCCGGCCGGGGAGGACGCCGCGGCAAGGTCAAGCAACGGCAAGGAGACAGGCCTCCCCGCGGCCGCGACAAGGATGAAGATGAAGACGAAGATGAGGACATGGATGAAGATGAGGCCGACGAGCAGGAGTTTCAGAAAGCGACAGAGGTTTTGTGCGTTGACGGCGGTGCTTCTCTGCATACTTTGCACCGCCAGCTCAAACAGTGGGTTCGGGAAGTTAATGCAGCAG
Organism: Triticum aestivum; assembly: GCF_018294505.1. Taxonomy (NCBI): domain Eukaryota; kingdom Viridiplantae; phylum Streptophyta; class Magnoliopsida; order Poales; family Poaceae; genus Triticum; species Triticum aestivum. Next base: position 514,381,499 of record NC_057804.1, read on the forward strand.
AACCACCAGTTGAGTCACGCAAGCCTCTGAAGTGGTCCAGCACGCCTATCATCTTTGACATTGAGGACCACCTTGATCGCATAACTGCGGTCGGGTGCTTGCCGATGTTGGTTTCACCAACTATCCGCAACCTCAAAGTCACAAAGATGCTGGTTGACGGCGGGGCCGGCTTGAATCTGATCTCCTCCGCGGTACTCAAGAAGCTCCAGATCCCCAACAGCGAGCTCGAAGAGACCGGCACATTCCAAGAATCAATCCGGGAAGGAGCAAGCCAAAGGGGAAGATCACGTTGCCAGTGACATTTGGCAGCGAGCTGAACTTCAGAACAGAGAAAGTCACTTTTGACATTGCTGATTTCCCATTGCCCTACAATGGGATACTCGGCCGTCCAGCGCTCGCCAAGTTCATGGCAGCCTCTCACTATGCCTACAACATGCTCAAGATGCCAGGTCCAATAAGTGTCATCTCTGTCCCTGTCGACAAGAAAGATGCCCTTATCTGCACCGACAAAATCTACCGGGAAGCAGCAGCCGCAGCAGATCACAAGACACTTGCCGCTGAAGCTCCCGGGGGGAAGAAGAAAACCAAGTCCAGCAAGAGCTCTGATGCCCACTCCGGCAAGCGCACATCTTTGGAGTGCTGCGCTACCGTCGAGGACGCACCATCGAGCTCCACCGGCAAGTGTAAGAAAGCAAAGACAGCTTCACTAGAGACCAAGAAAGTGGCCGCCAAGGAGGACGGCACTGGTGGTACCTTCACCATTAGTGCCACGCTTGACCCTAAATAGGAAAGCGCGCTCGTTGCTTTCCTGCGGGCGAATGTCGATGTGTTCGCATGGCAACCATCTGACATCCCCAGTGTTCCCAGGAAGGTAATTGAGCACCACCTTGCCGTCTGTCCTCACGCGCGGACTGTCAAGCAGAAAGTTAGAAAGCAAGCAGTGGAGCACCAAGAGTTCATCGCAGAAGAGATCAAGAAGTTGGAAGCAGCAGGCCTTGTCAGAGGAGTGCTCCATCCTACGTGGCTGGCCAATCCTGTAGTCGTGCGCAAGGCGAACGGAAAATGGAGGCTTTGTATTGACTTCACTGATGTTAATAAAGCTTGTCCCAAAGATCCATTTCCCTTGCCGTGCATTGACCAAATTGTCGACTCCACGGCAGGATGTGATTTGCTTTCATTTCTTGATGCATATTCAGGATATCATCAGATCTTCATGGCAGAAGAGGATGAGGAGAAAACCGCATTCATCACTCCATGTGGCACATACTGTTTTGTACGGATGCCCTTCGGTTTGAAGAATGCTGGTTCAACATTTGCAAGGGCAGTTCACGAAGCTTTTGAGCCACAGTTACACAGAAATGTAGAAGCTTACATGGATGACATAGTGGTCAAGAGCAAAGACAGAGCAACTCTGATCCAAGATTTGGACGAGACCTTTGCAAATTTGCGTAAGATCAACCTCAAGCTCAACCCCGAGAAGTGTGTATTTGGAGTCCCTTCTGGCAAGCTTCTTGGGTTCTTTGTGTCTCAGCGAGGAATTGAAGCCAATCCCGACAAAATCAAGGCCATCGAGCAGATTGAAGCACCGAAGCGCATCAAGGATGTGCGAAGGCTTGCCGGCTGCGTGGCTGCTCTCAGCAGGTTTATCTCTAAGTCTGCTGAGCGCGCCCTGCCATTTTTCAAAATTTTGAAAAAGGCAGGTCCAATGAAATGGACTCCAGAAGCGGAGGCTGCGCTGCAGGACTTGAAGAGATACCTGTCCTCCACTCCGATACTTGTCGCACCTAAGCCACAAGAGAAGTTGCTGCTATATCTAGCGGCAACCAATCAAGTGGTTAGTGCTGTGTTAGTAGCGGAAAGGGAGGTGGATGATGAGCTAGCGACCACGGCAAGCGCGTCCAGCGACAAGCAGGGGGCTTCCCCGACAAGCTCTGGTCCTGACAAGGATGGATCTGTGCAGCCACCAGAAGAGAAGCAAAAGAAGATGGTGCAGCGCCCAGTTTACTTTCTCAGTTCCCTTCTGCAGGGGGCTAGGTCAAGGTACTCTGGTGTGCAGAAATTGCTTTTCGGCCTTCTCATGGCCTCGAGGAAGCTGCGCCATTACTTTCAAGCACATGAGATCACAGTTGTCACTCGCTTTCCGTTGAAAAGGATATTGCAGAATCCAGAAGCAACAGGCAGGATTGTCGAGTGGGCACTGGAATTGTCAAGCTTTGGCCTCAAGTTTGAGAGTACTTCAACTATCCAGAGCCGAGCATTGGCAGAATTCAGAGCAGAGTGGACACCAACACCTGATGAAGAAACTCCAGAGAAGAGTATCCCCGTCAAGGAAGCAAGCAAAGAGTGGATCATGTACTTTGATGGTGCCTTCTCGCTGCAAGGCGCCGGTGCGGGCGTGTTACTTGTCGCACCCACCGGAGAGCACCTCAAGTACGTGGTCTAGATGCACTTTCCCAAGGAGCAAGTGACAAACAATACTGCAGAGTATGAAGGTTTGCTTGCCGGTCTCAGGATCGCGGCAGACCTTGGGATCAAAAAGCTCATTGTCAGGGGTGACTCGCAGCTTGTCGTCCGCCAAGTAAACAAAGATTATCACAGTCCGTTGATGGAAGCTTACATTGATGAAGTGAGAAAGTTGGAAGAGCATTTTGACGGCCTGCAGATGGAGCATGTTCCGAGAGCCCAGAACGACGTTGCCGATGGCCTGTCAAAATGTGCTACATTAAAGTTACTTGTGGAACCAGGGATCTTTGTGCTCAAGCTGACTCAACCATCTGTAACACCATCAACTGGACAGAGCAAGAAGAGGAAGTTGATTTCCGGTGACTACTTTCCGGCAGAGCTCCCCCTAAGCCGCCGCCAAGAAGGTCCCCAAAGTCAACACCAAGAGTGCTGAGGAGCAGTCTGCTCCGACAAGCCCTAGGGTTTGTTTCGTTGAAGCAGACGCTCCCGACAAGTTTTGCTCTGGCAAGCCTGCCGGGGAACATCAAGCTCCGACTGAGCCACAGGTTCTTGCCGTAGAAGCGGATGTTCCCGCAGCCGCATATGTGCCTTTAGTCCTTGTTGTCGAGCCGCAAGCTCCAGCATGGGCACATCAAATTGTTCATTTCCTTCAGACAGGAGAACTTCCCGAAGAGCAAGAAGAAGCGGAGAGAGTAGCCCGGCAATCAAGTATGTACCAATTTGTTGACGACATACTGTACAGAAGAAGATTCAACGGAGTGAAATTGAAGTGCATTCCCCGAGAAGATGGACAGAAGCTGTTGGCGGAGATACATGGAGGCATATGTGGTCACCACATTGGCGCAAGAGCACTTGCCGGCAAAGCATTCCGGCAAGGTTTCTTTTGGCCAACAACCCTCCAAGATGCAACTGCACAAGTAACCAAGTGTGAAGCGTGCCAGTTCCATTCCAAACAGATACACCAGCCAGCTCAAGCTCTCCAGACGATCCCTTTATCCTGGCCATTTTCGGTCTGGGGGCTCGACATCCTCGGCCCCTTTCTCCGAGCTGTCGGGGGCTTTGAGTACTTGTACGTTGCAATCGACAAGTTCACAAAGTGGCCGGAAGTGGAAGCAGTGAGGAAGGTGATGGCACAGTCAGCAGTCAAGTTCTTCAGGTCGATTGTTTGCCGTTTTGGAGTCCCCAACAGGATCATCACCGACAACGGCACGCAATTCACGAGCCGCACCTTCATGCAGTATGTCCAAGATCTTGGCGCTAAAGTCTGCTTCGCTTCTGTTGCTCACCCGAGAAGCAACGGTCTAGCGGAGAGGGAAAATGCTGAAGTGCTGCGTGGGCTCAAGACTAGGACTTTCGACAGGCTGCACAAGTGCGGAAAAAATTGGATTGAGGAGCTGCTGGTGGTTCTTTGGTCGATCAGAACGACGCCAAATCGAGCCACTGGCCAGACACCTTTCGCTCTAGTCTATGGAGCAGAGGCAGTTCTCCCCACGGAACTCGTATACGGATCACCTCAAGTGCTCTCTTATGATGAGCTTGAGCAAGAGCAGCTGCGACAAGATGACGCGCTGCTCCTTGAGGAAGATCGTCTTCAGGCTGCTGTACGAGCTGCTCGATACCAGCAAGCTTTGCGCCGCTACCATAGCTGCAAAGTTAATGCCAGAAGTCTCGAGGAAGGCGACCTTGTTCTTGGGTGCGTTCAATCTGCCAAGAATTCCAACAAGTTGACGCCAAAGTGGGAAGGCCCTTATCGGGTAAAGCGAGTCACTAGGCCTGGTGCTGTCCGCCTTGAGACCGAAGATGGCTCTCCGGTGAGCAACTCCTGGAACATTGAGCATCTTCGTAAGTTTTACCCATAAGGCGCGGTTGCCGGAACCCGTTCCGGCAACCACCTTTTGTACAAGCCTTGCCGTTGTTGCATGTAACCCTTTGTACAAAGCCGGGCGCAGATCCCGTGCGTAAATAAAGATCATATGCTCCGCACATCTTGTCAAATTTCATGCTTTTTCATTTCTTGCATGTATTATCTGACACTTTGTGCAGCACTTGCCCCCAGTAAGCACTAACGAGCCTTGAGGCTCCATATCTTTATTTTCTCTTCTTTCTTTTTCTCAAGAAAAAGGAAGGTTCCTTCGCCCACAAGTTCACCGGGGGGGGGGGGGAAGGAGAAGATAATGGTGTGGACAAGGCGTCGTTCAAGAAAGTATCGCCTTGCCGGGACGCAAACGACAGAAAAGCTAAGTTGCCAAAGTTTGAGCACAATCAGTTTTAAATTTTTTAAAGTTATCTTCCTTGAACGACCGTGCTTTGTATGGAAAACCTGTGCGCGGAGGAACCAACTCGTAGCTAGTTGCGCCCTTACTTTGTTTCGAGTCCCCTCAATAACTTAAGTGTGCTGCGACTAGCTGTGACAAGGTTTCTTGCCGGAGGTAGCACCGCCAACAGGCTGCTGATGTTCCGCACTCAGCGCTCGCGGCAAGGGTGCCTGCGCCGGCAAGTTCCCTAAAAGCGTAGGGTGAAAACATACAAAGGAAGGAATCAAGTAAAGGAAATAACATAGCAAATACTGCCCAAGATAAAGTTATATTACAAAGATAACTTGACGCGCTTTAATAGATTGTTCCCATAACATGTCTAGCAGCGGCAAGGAAAGGAAGAAAAGGGGGGCCTAGTCTACGCGATCGCCGTCGACCCTCTTGACTTCATTCACCTTGTCCACAATGGGTGCGACAAGGGCCCTGAGCTCTTCAAGATCAGCACCCGCCGGCAGTTTCTTGAGGACGTTGGTGAGGTTGAGGCCTGGGTTGCGGAAGACCACCTTCACCAACACCTTCTCTAGGACTCTGGCGCAGATCGTGCACGACACGTCGGCCAGCTGCTTTGGGATCCTTTCCCGGAGTTGCTGGAGGGCCGTCGCCACGCCCTTGAAGAACAGAGTGAGCTTGGCGCTGGGCTGGAGGTTCTCGTCGGAGGAGTACCCGAAGCCCTCCATTTCCAGTTGCGCCAGCTCCTCGTCAATGACCGCGGCATGTTCACGAGGCCCTCCGTCCAGAGCTCCAGAGTTTCCCTGAAGGTGTTCTGGGTTTCGGCGGCCCTCCTCAGCAGCGCCTCGTTGGCCTTGATCTCTTCCTTCAAGTCCTCCTCCCGCTTCTTGGCGCCGTCCAGCGTCTCAGTCAGCGTAGCCAGCTTCAGCTCGAGATCGGCATTGGAGTCCTTGGTGGCGTTCAGCTCTTTGCCCCTCTCGAGGAGACGACCCTGCAGCTCGCCGTGGGCGAGGACGTCCTTCTCGCGTTCGCGCTGGAGCGCGGCAAGCTCTTCATTCTTCGCCTTGAGATCGGCCTCTAGCCGCGCCACCTTCACCTCTAGCTCCTTCTTGGCGGCCTCGGCAGCTACAGCAGCGTCCTTCGCTTCCTTGAGGGCCCCGCCAAGTGTCTCCTCACGCGTGGCAAGCTCCTCCTCATAGCTATCCAGATTGACCTTCCGCTGCGTCAATTCGCCTTCCCGCACGGATAGCTCCTCGGCGACAAGCCGCTGTTGCTCTTCGGCTTCTGCTTTCTCGAGGAGGAAGGCCTTCCGCGCCTCGGCAAGCTGCGCCCTCTCCTCTGCAATGGACCGGAGGGCCTCTTGGTTGCGGCTCTGGAGCTCCTCCGCATGCTTCTCAATGTCCACTCCCGCATGCGCGACAAGCGCTTCTCGGGACTCCAGTTTGGCTTGTCGGGCACGGTAGAGTGATAGCAGCCTCCGCAGCAGCTGTTCCTCCTCAGGCTCGCCATTGCTGCTGCTTGGCGCGTCGACCATTGTCAACCCAGCGGAGGCAAGCACTTCTCCGTCAAAAACTTCTCCTTCGACCGACGCCCTGGAGCTCGAAGCCCAGGGGAGCTTGATGAAGATACTGTCGCCGGCCTTCAAGTAGGCGCCGGGCTGGGGCTCTTCGGAGCCTGGCGCTGCATCAGCAGCAGAGGGATCGGTGGTCGGCGTAGTGCCTTGCGCTCCTGCGGCCCCAGGGTCGTCAGTGCGATCGCCGGATCCCTCGCCAGCTCCTGCGCCAGCAGCCTTGGCGGCCTCTTCGCCGGCAGGATCATCAGCGCCGGCCTCTTCCTCGGCGGCGACAGCGTCATCAGTGTTGCCGCGCACGTCCTCCTCACTGGTGGCCTCGGTCTCCATCGGCTCTGTGGAAGGAGGATCTGAAGACAGGAAGAGGGAGAAAAAGTCAAGCAAATATCCAGAAAGAAGATCCGAAGAAGAAGAACACAAGGGAAGTTTTCCGACAAGAAGGATTACCTGTGCTGGGCTCTGTAGTCATGGGCCCCACCACCGGGGGATCGCTGGTCCCGTCCCTTGCCGGAGAACTACCCCTTGCCGGGGACCTCTCCCTTGCTGGAGAGCGCTCCCTTGCCGGGGAATCATCCCTTGGCGGCGTAGTTGAAGCAGATAGCGCCTCAGGAGCGGCTTCCGGTTGCTCCTGGTGAGCCTGTTCTGCTCCTACACAAGCAAACCAACAGTCAAGATATCAGCAAAGAAAGAACACCTATGCGCACCCAACAGCGGGAAATAAGACTATGTACTTACACTGGGGGCTGCGCTGGGGGCTGCTTCGAGGAGTGATTGCCGGGTCCGACAAGGTGGTCTCGGACGCGCCCTCTGTCATCACGACGGGATCGTCCTCGACGACAACCACGGGGACCTTGGCTCTCTTCGCCGCTCTCTGGGCCAGAGTTCTGAAAAGGAACAAGGTTCAGAAGAAAGCAGATCAGATACAAGACAAGAAACCGCAAGAATTGAAGAAATACAAACACAACAGAGAAACTTACTCCTCTTCTTCCTCCTCGTCGGAGCTGAGCGGGAAGAGGTCGAAGTCTGGTACTCTTTCAGCATGACGAGACGGAGGAGTAGGCTCCCTTGGCCGCTTGGCGGGAGCTGCGGCAGGATCAGAAGCGGCGGCCCGAGAGGACCCCGCTCCAGTTGCCGGCGCGGTGTGAGATGCTCCCGCGGCAACGGTGCTTGCCGCGGTGGAGCGTGTCCCGCGGCGCGGCGGCTGTTGACCCGTCTGCCGCCCTGCTATGTCTCCAGTCCTGCGGAGGCGCCTTCTTGTTGGAGCTGGGGGCTGCACGGGAAGCTCCGCTTGCGGCAAGTTGCTTGAAGACGGCCGGGCGCTTGCATCCTCGGCAGGCCCGCTCGATTTGGCTTCGGACCCTCCCTCGCCGACGATTTCCCCGACAAGCTCGTCTCGATCGGCAAGGCTTGCCACCGCGGCTGCCTCTGCCTCCTCCACAGTGGACCCAAACTCGCCCACGGCGGCGGCTGCCGCCGCCTCTTCCGCCCTGGTGGTGATGCACCGCATCTCGTCTTCGGTGGTGTCGCGGGTGAGGATCCTCTGCTCGTCGGCGCGGACCGCCACCTCCACCAAGCTATCTAAGAACTGTTGTACGACCTCGTCGGCAGGCTCCTGCCAAGTTGGAATAATTCCATGCGAGTCGCACTCCGGCATCATTGCGCGGATGCGATCGAGCAAAGAATTATTGCACAACGGGACGACGCCCTGCGGCAGCCTGAACCACTCAGGATGATTGGGGTCGTGCTTGAACAGCTCCTTGAGCATCACATCCAACTCCAAGACAGTGAAAGTGAAATTGAGGCCCGGACGCAACCTCATGATGTCCGCCGGACCCCCGAACAGCCAGGTGGGCCGCCCCTTCTCCTGTAGAGGGGCGATGCGGCGAGCGAAGTGACTAGATGGCAAGCCTGAGTCGCAAGATCCGGGTGGTGGCGATCTTCAGCCTAGCATCGTCCGCCGCCAGGGCACTCCATGTCGTTGCCGCGCACTGCTGGGGTTTGGCGCAGGGCTGTGAATGGCTGCGGGTTCTCCTCAACGATCCAACACCATTCCTCTCTCCACTCATCCCATTTGCTGTGGAGCTCCCCGTCCAGATACGTCTCCTTCTTACCGGTTCTCGAGACCCAGGCGATCCCGCCAGCTAAGGGCTCTCCTCTCTCGACCCGGGGCATGAAGTAGTGGCGGAAGAGGGCTACGTTTGGATGGATTCCGACAAAGTTCTCACAGAGATGTGCGAAAACCGCCATGGTCAGGACAACATTGGGGGTGAAGTCAAGGAGATGGAACCCGTAGGTGTTCATCATGTCACAAAAGAAAGCAGAGAAGGGCGGGCAGAGCCCGCAGTAGAAGAACAGCGTGAAGAAGGGGTACCCCCTTGGAGCCCGTTTCGAAGCAGAAGCGGCGGCGGAGAGTACCTTGGTGCGCGGATGCGCTTGCGTCTCCGTCGACCAGAAGAGATAGAACCATTCCCTCAGCTCCTTCGTGGAGAGCTCAGGGGGGAAAAGTTGCCCGCTCCTTTCGCAGCGCCTCGAGCCGCAGCGCCTCGGCCGACTTCGCACCCTTCCCGGTCTTCGGAGCCATGGAGGAGGCGGTGGGGGAGATCGGGGGCGTTGGCGGCGACGGCGGCGATGGGGGGCGGAGCGCTGCTCACTTTCGGCTTTGGAAGCGGAGGGGAGCGGCGGAGATTTCTGAGATTGGAACCGCAAGTGGCGAAGGTGGGGGAACCGCCCCTGTTTCCCCTGCTTATAAAGAGGAGGAAGCGAACGTTACGCTTTTTCCGAATAAAGAATCACCCACGATCTCTCCCACGACGCCGCATTCGACGCGTGCCGTTATGGGAGGGTGCGGTGGATACGGAGTCAGATACGGTGTGGACCCAGGCCGCGCGTGCCCGTGCCCTGTTTTGGGCCTGGCCCAACAGCGCTCGGCACCGCGTGTGGCCCAGGCCCGGGGGCTCCTGTCGGTGTACTAAAGTAGGGGTACCTTAGTATCCCGAACTTGTGCATGGGCAGTCGCAGCGTCCCGCGGCAAGGCTTGCCGGGTGCCCGCCAAGGTCCTCCGTGGTTCCTTTTGGAGCCATTCAAGAACAAAGTGTTTTAACTAAGAAGACAAGGTCCCGGAAAGAGGAGCTTGCCGGGAAAGACAAGGCCCCGGCAAGAGGAGCTTGCCGGGAAGGCCAACCATGGCATTTCAAGGAACTTGCCGCGACGCGCCGCGCGTCCCGGCAAGACCCGGCGAGCGACAAGCTTCCGGGCGCGACAAGACAACGACCGTGGCAAGGCGCTTGCCGTGGCGAAGCCACCACTCTGTGCCCACACTCCAGCGCATCCGACGACGTGTCGCCACAGGATCGTTCCAGGCGCACGTGGCGGGAGGCTGTGTAGCCAAGCGGTGCGAGGTGGCGAGCAAAGATGACTGGATGGCCATCGTGGCAAGCGGAGGCGCCCCTAACGGTCGCTTTTCTGCACTGTTTGGGCGACGCGGACGAGCATTAAATGCTTTTGTCCCCTGCCGTCAGAGTTAGGTAGGATCCACTGTAGAAGCAGTTGTACCAACCACTCTTTTTACACTTTTACCCCTACATGCGTTGCCACCTGTCGGTGACCCCTTGAGCCTATAAAAGGAGGCCCATGCGCAACGTAGAAGGGGTTCGACTCATTCGAAACCAGAACACTCTGACGCTCTCGGGCAAGAACATAATACAACCACAAAGCAGCAGTAGGAGTATTATCTCTCCGGAGAGCTCCGAAGCTGGGTAAGATCGCTCGCGTGCTCACCTCGATCCGCTCTTCGTGCAATCCCCGCTCCCTGCCGGACCGAAAGGGGCCCTGCCCCATAGGTGTTCGTTCCCCACGACAGTCTACAACCCAGTTGAAACTTGCTCGACCTGAAAAAACAATATATGTGCTCAATAAACTAGAGAATTCTGCAAGTACAGGCTGATAACTGGGATACAGCAGGGATATTGTTTTTTCATCGTGATAATAAGTGCATGGACTTGTTTCGAAAAAATTGGAGAACTGGGAATTCGAATGGCAGGTGCTTTTGCTACCCATCGAATAAAAATCGGGTACCTGAAAATTCGTTTCGAAACAAATGATTCAGCTTTATATCCACGTCGACCCTCGGCATGATGGTTGGAAGAAAATGCAAGTTCATACCAAAAGATCGTTAACAACAATACCAACTTGCGAACGACAAGGTAGTACAACTACCAATACCAAACTAACTTATAATCTTTTTACTCATAGCCCTAGTTCGTCTGGTAGAAAATCTTGCAGAGGACCAGCTCCCGCTCCTTCTCTTGCTCCAGGTCCCCGAGGTGGTACTGGTGCATCACCCAGTTGGTCCTCTGCTGGTCGAAGTTCTTGTTGGTGTGCAGCACCAGAACTTTTTTTGCTGCCCGTCTGCCGGCCGTTGACCATCACCGGCAAGGTATTGCCGGTCTTGTGCCACATCGCGTGCATGCCGCACTCTGACTACATCTTGTGACGTGTCCACGTGCCCCTTTTGAACGCCCTGGACTTGCGCTGGAAGAAATGCTTCCTTAGGCCACTCAGTGTGATACCTGCAGTATTGTGGAATACATGTTTTAGTGTACGTAGTTGGCATTTTCATAACATCTTTGGCATGTTGCAGTCACTTGTTTCACTTTTCATTAACTATCAAATTGTAATTGCTTCACCAGGTCTGCGTCTAAAAAGAAAAATAGAGCTATAAACAAAGGAATATGTTTGTGCAAGTAGACGGCCGATCGGTGTCTTACCTGGAAGTTTCTCAGGTTGGGTGTAGCATATGCCGTGCTCGCTATCGATGGTTGGTATGAACAAATCGATGAGAGACTGAAATATCGCGCTGTCAGCACTCCCTTTGGCCTCAAGGTGCTCGATCAGCTCCTGATCCATGGGATCGAACTTGACATCAGCCGGCAGCACCGGCCAATCCTTCTTCGACTTGCATCGGTAATTCCAGTTATATGGTACTCAATGTATGATCAATCGACTGTTTTAAGTCGATGATGAAAGATTTCGATAGATAAGTGGTTGTCGTGGGAACGAACACCTATGGGACCGGATCCCCTTTCGGTTCGGCGAGGGGCGGAGATCGCACGAAGAGCAGATCGAGGCGAAGCACACGAGCGATTTACCCAGCTTCGGAGCTCTCCGGAGAGATAATACTCCTACTGCTGCTTGTCTGATTGTATTCAGTTCTTGCTCGGGAACGTGAGTGCTTTCCGGTTTCGAATGCTTCGAACCCCCCTCTACGTTGCGCATGGGCCTCCTTTTATATGCTAAAGGGGTCACCCACAGGTGGCAACGTAGACGAGGGCAAAAATGGAAAAGGAGTTGTGGTTGGTACAACTACCTGAACAGTCTATCCTACCTAACCCTGACGGCAGGGGACAAAGGCATTAAATGCCTGTCTGCATCGCCCAAACAGTGCAAAAAGGGACCGTCAGGGGCACCCCCACTCGCCACGATGGCAATCTTGTCAGCGCCGCTTGCCACCTCGCACTGCTGGCTGCACAGCCTCTCGCCACGTGCGCCTGGAAAGGTCCCTTGGCGACACGTTGACGGATGCGCTGGAGCGTGGGTACAGAGTGGTAGCTTGCCGCGGCAAGCGCCTTGCCACGGTCGTTGTCTTGCCGCGCCCGGAAGCTTGTCGCTCGCCGGGCCTTGCCAGGAGGCGTGGCGCGTCGCGGCAAGTTCCTTGAGATGCCTTGGTTGGCCTTCCCGGCAAGATCCTCTTGTCGGGGCCTTGTCTCCTTGACTTGAAACACTTTGTCCTTGCATGGCTCCAAAGGAACCACGGGGGACCTTGGCGGTCACCCGGCAAGCCTTGCTGCGGGGCGCTGCGACTGCCCGTGCACAAGTTCGGGATACTAGGGTACCCCTATTCTAGTACCCCGACAGGAGGCCCCGGGCCTGGGCCACACACGGTGTCGAGCGCTGTTGGGCCAGGCCCAAAACAGGGCACGGGCACGCGCGGCCTGGTTTACGCCGTATCTCACTCCGTATCCACCGCGCCCTCCCCTAACGGCACGCGTTGAATGCGGCATCGTGGGAGAGATCGTGGGTGGTTCTTTATTCGGAAAAACGGAACGTCCGCCCCCTCCCTCTTTATAAGCAGGGGAAACAGGGGCAGTTCCTCCATCTCGCTAGTTGCTACTTCCAATCTCAGAAATCTCCGCCGCTCCCCCCTTCTTCCAAAGCCGAGAGAGAGCAGCGCTCCGCACCCCATCGCCGCCAGCGCCACCAACGCCTTTGATCTCCCCCACTACCTCCGCCATGGCTCCGAAAGCCGGGAAGGCTGTGAAGTCGGCCGAGGCGCTGCGGCTTGAGGCGCTGCGAAAGGAGCGGGAAACTTTCCCCCCCGAGCTCGCCGTGAAGGAGCTGAGGGAGTGGTACTACCTCTTCTGGTCTTCGGAGACGCGAGCGCATCCGCGCACGAAGGTACTCTCCGCCGCCGCTTCGGAACGGGCTCCGAATGGATATCTCTTCTTCGCGCTGTTCTTCTACTGCAGGCTCTGCCCGCCCTTCTGTGAATTCTTCTGCGATATTATGAACACCTACGGGTTCCACCTCCTTGACTTGCCCCCAATGTTGTTCTGACCATGGCACTTTTCGCGCATCTCTGCGAAAACTTTGTCGGAGTCCACCCAAACGTAGCCCTCTTTCGCCACTTCTTTATGCCCCGAGTTGAGAGAGGAGAGCCTCTATCCGGCGGAATCGCCTGGATCTCGAGAGCCAGCAAGAAGGAAGCTTATCTAGAGGGGGAGCTCCGCGGCAAATGGGAGGAATGGAGAGCAGAATGGTGTTGGATTGTCGAGGAGAATCCGCAGCCATTCACCGCCCAGCGCCAAGCCCCAGTAATGCGTGGCAACGATTGGAGCAGCTTGGCCCCGGAAGACGATACGCTAAAGATCGCCGTCACCCGGATCCTGCGCCTCAGGCTTGCCAGGCTCACTGTAGGCGCTGTCGGCGCAGATTTTCTTCGCCGCCGCATCGCCCCCTGCAAGAGAGGAGGAGACCCGCCTGGGAATTCGGGGGCCCGGCGGACATCATGAGGCTGCGCCGGGCCTCAACTTCAACTTCACTGTCCTGGAGCTGGACGTGATGCTCAAGGAGCTATTCAAGCACGACCCTCAGCATCCCGAATGGTTTAGGTTGCCGCAGGGTGTCGTTCCGCTGTGCAACAATTCCTCGCTTGACCGCATCGGTGCAATGATGCCGTTGTGCGATTCACATGGAATTGTTCCAACTTGGCAGGAGCCCGCAGACGATGTCGTGCAGCAGTTCTTCGATGGCTTGGTGGAGGTGGCGGTCCGCTCTGATGAGCAGAAAAGCCTCACTAGCGACACCACCGACGCGGAGATGTGGCGCATCGCCACTAGGGCGGAAGAGGCGGCGGCAGCCGCCGCCGCGGGTGAGTTTGGATTCACCGTGGAGGAGGCAGAGGCAGCAGAGGCGGCAAGCCTTGCCGATCGAGATGAGCTTGCCGGAGAACTTGCCGGGGAGGGAGAGCTTGCCAAGCCTGACGGCGAGTCGAGCGAGCCTGCCGAGGGTGCGAGTGGCCCGCCATCTTGAAGCAGCTTGCCGCAAGCAGAGCCCCCAGCGCAGCCCCCAGCTCCACCAAGAAGGCGCCTCCGCAAGGCCGGGGACGTAGCAGGGCAGCAGACGAGTCAACAGCCGTCGCGCCACGGGACACACTCCACCGCGACAAGTACTGTTGCCGCGGGAGCGCCTCACACCGCTGCGGCAACTGGAGCGGGGTCCTCCCGGACCACCGCTTCTGATCCTGCCGCTGCCCCCGCCAAGCGGTCAAGGGAGCCTACTCCTCCGCCTCGTCGCGCCGAAAGAGGGCGGGACTTCGACCTCTCCGCGCTCAGCTCCGACGAGGAAGAAGAGTAAGACTCTTTGCTGTACTTGTAGTTCTTCAATTCTTGCTGTTTTTGTCTTGTATCTGATTTGCTTTACTCTGAACTTATTCCTTTTCAGGACCCTGGCCCAGAGAGCGGCGAAGAGAGCCAAGGCTCCGGTGATTGTCATCGAGGACGAGCCCACCGCGAAAGCAGGGGGGGCGCCCGAGACCACCTTGCCGGACCCGGCAACTACTCCCCAAAGCAGCCCCCAGCGTAAGTATATAGTTTACTTTCTGCTGTTATGGCGCGCATGGGTGTTCTTTCTTTGCTGACATCTGATTAATGGTTTGCGTAGGAGCAGAGCAGCCTCACCAAGAGCAACCGGAAGCCGCCCCCGAGATGCTATCTGCTTCGACTACACCGCCAAGGGAGGATTCCCCGGCAAGGGAGCGTTCTCCGGCAAGGGAGAAGTCTCCGGCAAGGGACAGTTCTCTGGCAAGGGACGGTTCTCCGGCAAGGGACAGCACTAGCGACCCCCCGGTGGTGGAGCCCATGACTGCAGATCCCAGTACAGGTAACCCTTCTTGCTTGAAAACCTCCCTTGTGTTCTTCTTCTTCTGATCTTCTTTTTGGATATTTGCTTGACTTTTTCTCTCTTTTCCCGGTCATCAGATCCATCTTCCACGGAGCCGATGGAGACCGAGGCCACCGGCGAGGAGAACGCGCGCGGCAACATCGACGACGCCGCTGCCACCAAAGAAGGAGCTGGCGCTGATGAGCCCGCCGGCGAAGAGGCCGCCAAAGCTGCCGCCGCAGGAGCCGGCGAGGGGTCAGGCGATCGCACTGACGACCCTGAGGCCGCAGGAGCGCAAGGCGCTATGCCGACCGCCGATCCCTCTGCCGCTGCCGCATCGTCAGGCTCCGAAGAGCCCCAGCCCGGCGCCTATTGGAAAGCCGGCGATGGCGTCTTCATCAAGCTCCCCTGGGCGTCAAGCTCCAGGGCGCCGGTCGAAGGAGAAACTTTTGATGGAGAGGTGCTCGCCTACGCTGGGCTGACGCTGGTTGACGCGCCAAGCAGTAGCAGCAGCGAGTCCGAGGAAGAGCAACTACTGCGGAAGCTGGTGTCACTCTACCGCACCCGACAAGCCAAGGTGGAATCCCGGGAAGCGCTTGTCGCGCAGGCAGGAGTGGATATTGAGAAGCATGCAGAGGAGCTCCGGAGTCGCAACTAGGAAGCCCTTCGGTCCATTGCAGAGGAGCGAGCGCAGCTCGTCGAGGCGCGAAAAGCCTTCCTTCTCGAGAAGGCTGAAGCTGAAGAGCAACAGCGGCTTGCCGCCGAGGAGCTGTTTGCACGAGAAGGCAAGTTGGCGCAGCGGAAGGTTAACCTTGATAGCCACGAGGAGGAGCTTGCCACGCGCGAGCAGACATTTGGCGGGGCTCTCAAGGAAGCAAAGGATGCTGCCGCAGCTGCCGAGGCCGCCAAGAAGGAGCTGGAGACGAAGGTGGCGCAGCTAGAGGCCGATCTCAAGGTGAGGAGCGAAGAGCTTGCCGCGCTCAATCGTGAGCGCGAGAAGGACGCCTACGCCCATGGCGAGCTGCAGGGTCGTCTCGTCGAGAAGGGCAAGGAGCTTAGCACCGCCAAGGACTCCAACGCAGATCTTGAGTTGAAGCTGGCTACTTTGACTGAGACGCTGGACGACGCCAAGGAGCGGGAGGTGGCCTTGAAGGAGGAGATCAAGGCCAACGAAGTGCTGCTGACGAGGGACGCCGAAACCCAGAACACTTTTAGGGAGATTGTGGAGCTCCGACGAGAACCTCCAACCCAGCGCCAAGCTCACCTTGTTCTTCAAAGGCGTGGCGACGGCCCATCAGCGACTCTGAGAGAGGATCCCAAAGCAGCTGGCCAACGAGTCGCGCCAGATCTACGCGGGGGTTCTTCAAAAGGTGTTGGTGAAGGTGGCCTTCCGCAACCCAGGCCTCAACCTCACCAACGTCCTCAACAAGCTGCCAGCGAATGCTGATCTGGAAGCGCTCAAGGCCCTTGTCGCACCCATTGTGGACAAGGTGAATGAGGTCAATAGGGTTGATGGCGATCGCGTAGATTAGGCCGCCCGTTTCCTCCTTTTCTTGTCGCTGTTGGTCATGTTACAGGAACAATCTTATTAGAGCTGCGACAAGTTATCTTGTAATATAACTTTATTTTGGGTACCAATTGCTAAGTTATTTCCTTTACTTGTGTCACATCCCTGGTCCTGTTAGGCACTAGGCTAGACCTTCATGTGAGGATCATGTTTAAATTCAAATGAAATTTGAATTGAGGAATTTTCAAAGCCTCAGAATCCTTTAAAAAAATGATCAAGATAAAAATTGCTTCAAATAAGTCCAAGAAAATGTTCTTGTTATCCTCTGGAAATATTGGCAAGAGGTAAAATCCAAACCAATATTTTCGGTATCTCAGAAACATTTATTTTGGGTATTTGAATTAAATCAATAGCTATTTGAATTGGACTTATATCTACTGTTAAATAAATATAGGTCCAATAATTCTGAAATATTTTTGTGGAGCATTGTTTTAATTCTTTTAGCTCCTAAAAATATTGTCAGAAGCAAAATAAATTGAATTGGTTTCAAAACCAAATTCAAAACAAACCTGCAAAATAGAAAAACAGAATTAAAACAGAAAGAGAGAGAGAGAGAGTTTTACCTGGCCACTTACCTGGCAACCCACTGGCCGGCCCAGCACTGTGCTGGCCCGTGCCAGCCAGCTGCTTCCCCTTGCCAGAGCAGGCAGGGAGGTGAGCATGGCGCGCCCGAGCTCGCCACGCACCACCCAGCCTCTCTGCATCGCCCTGGTCGCCGTTGCGCCGCGTGGATCGTCTCCTGGTCGTCGCCCCGACCTCGCCGACACCCCATTCGCCCCCCCTACGCCTCTCCTCGCCCGTTCCCCCGCCATGGCCGAAGCCTCCATGGACGCGCTGCCGTAATCCCGCACCCATAGCCACTGCCCCACCTCTCCGACGTGATCCCGAGCTCCGCCACGACGTCGTCGTCCTCTCCATCGAGTCACGCGGAGCCAGAAGCTCTGCTGCGTCTCCAACGCCGCCGTTTCTGACCTCGGGTGCCGGTGATCCCCGCCGTCGATTCGCCGGACCCTGTGCCTCCCCTGCCTCGCCAGCAGCACCAGAAGAACCGCGGTGAGCCGCTGCATCGTTTCCCCCATGCCTCGTTGCCTAATTCGCCCCCTAGCCGCATCAACCACCGGAGCCGAGCGCTCCCCGCCGCCGGCCATGTCGCCGCCGCGGTTGCAACCCCCGCACGTCGCACCAGAGCACGTAGGCGTGCTTAGCGTTTCCTCAGGAAGCCGCAGATCCCACCAGTTCTTCGTGAAACGCGCCGTAGCGCCTAACCGCTCGAACCCGAAGCTCCGGCCGCCGCCGCAAGCCCCGCTCCGGCGAGCGCTGACCACCCCGCGTCCTTCCGTCGCCTTCTCCGGATGCGCACGAGCGCTAGGAACCCACAGAGCCTCTCCGCGCGGCGTTTGGACGCCGAAGCAAGAAACCCGAAGGTCTCCGCCGTCTCGGCCTCGCCGGCGTCAAGCCGCCGGCGGGTTAGGCCCTGCTGACCAGGGGTTTGACCCCCCCCCTGGGTCGATGACAGGTGGGGCCAGCCCCCCTGTTAATTAGTTTAGTTTATTTTAATTTAATTACCCCCTACTGACACTGACATGTGGGCCCTAGTGCCCTAATCTTTAATTAAGCTAAACTAAACCCCCCTGTTTAACCCGTGTCACTGACGTGTGGACCCCACACGTCAGGTTTGACCTGGACCGCCCTGTTGACCTGATGACGTCAGGGCGAGGTCATGCTGACGCAATATTCATTTTCTGGAATTTAGTTTATTTTATAAATAATCAGAAAATTCCAGAAAATAGCTAAAACTTCAATAAATCATAGAAAATTAACCGTAACTCCAAATTAAATAAATTATATATGAAAAATTATCAGAAAAATTCAAGGAATCCATCTGTACCATTTTCATGCATGTTAGAACAACTTATAGCTGCTGTTTAGCACAAATCAATTAAATGGCATTTGAATAATCACATATGGAGTTTGAATTTGAATCTTGTATTCAAACCAACTTCATTTAATCTGTTGCTAGTTGCATTAGCTCAAAACACATTCATATTGCCATGTCATGAGCATGCATCATATTGTGCATTGCATTGATTGTGTTCCCTTCTTGTTGCCGGTATTTGTCCCCTCTCGATAGACGTGATACCGATGATGTGATCGTTGACACTGATGAAGACTCAATGTTATCTTCAGAAGTGCCAGGCAAGCAAAACCCCCTTGTTCATTCCGATACAATCCCACTCTCTCGCTCCTGCTCTCTTTTACTGCATTAGGACAACAACGATTCATCTGTTACCTGCTGCGGTAGCTGAACCCCTTTATCCTTTGCATGACCTGTCATTGCCACAGTAAATAGATGAAACCCACTAGCATGAGTAGGAGTTGTTTGAGCCCTGTTGTGCCTACTCATTCATGCTTGTTTGTCATGCCTGCTACTGCTTAGAGTCGAGTCAGGTCTGATTCATCCGGGATGAATCAGAGGCGTGTGAACATGTCCTACTGTGTGTGAGCTAAGTGTGTGAACACGATTTGGTAAAGGTAGCGGTGAGAGGCCATGTAGGAGTACATGGTGGGTTGTCTCATTGCAGCCGTCCTCAGGAACTGAGTTCTGTGTTTGTGATCCATGATTCAGCTACTACCACGCATTGGGCCCGAAACCAATGGACCCTCTCGGCTTCTTGATCACCCTTGTCCTCTGTCCAGGAGTTGCAAGTAGTTTCTGGTGTTTGTAGTATGCTGGAGGCCGTGGGCAGCGCTGACCGTAGGGGTGGGCTGTGATGCGGTAGGCACGTGGCACGGTGTACCGGGCGCCCGTTTGGTGTCTCGGGAACCCTGTTCACATCGTTTGGGGCTGTGAGCGAAACTCCGGCCGGATCTCCTCATGGATGGAACCCGAATAGGCGATAAACCTGGACTAGAGACTTGAGTGTTTAGGCAGGCCGTGGCCGACACCCACGTTGGGCTTCCGCTTGAAGGTTGCCGAGTACATGTCGTGTAAACGGCGGTAAGTGGTGAGAGCGTGTGTGAAGAAGTACACCCCTGCAGGGTTAATATGATCTATTCGAATAGCCGTGTCCGCGGAAAAGGACTTCTGGGTTGCTTATATCAGTTCATAGACAAGTGAAAGTGGATACTCTAAAATACGCAAGATAAGCGTGAGTGCTATGGATGGCGTTCTCGTAGGGAGACGGGAGCGGATCCATAGTGGTGTATTGATATGGTGAATATGTGGACTCGTGTGCGCCACCTCAAAAGAGTCGCTTGCAGTCGTAGTTCAGGATAGCCACCGAGTCAAAGCTGGCTTGCTGCAGTTAAACCCCACCATCCCCTTTGTTGATAATGATGCATATGTAGTTAGTTCTGATGTAAGTCTTGCTGGGTACATTTGTACTCACGTTTGCCTATTTTATGTTTTGCAGAGAGACTTCGGTCTCACTAGTAGTTTCCGCGTGGACTTCGACGTTTAGCTTGTTACCTCAGCTACGATCTTGTGCCCTCGGCAGGATCTGGTAGATAGTCAGGCTTCTCAGCCTTTTTCATTTATAGATGTCTGTACTCAGACATGATAGCTTCCGCTTGTGCTTTGACTTGTATGCTCTGAATGTTGGGTCATGAGACCCCTGTTTGTAATATCTCGCTCCTCGGAGCCTATTGAATAAATTACTTGAGTCGTAGAGTCATGTTGTGATGCCATGTTGTATTTGCACATATCGAGCATATTGTGTGTATGTTATTGAAATGCTTGGTATGTGTGGGATCTGACCATCTAGTTGTTTATCTTTAGTAGCCTCTCTTACCGGGAAATGTCTCCTAGTGTTTCCACCGAGCCATGGTAGCTTGCTACTGCTCCGGAACACTTAGGCTGGCCGGCATGTGTCCTTCTTCGTTCCTGTGTCTGTCCCTTCGGGGAAATGTCACGCGATGAATACCGGAGTCCTGTTAGCCCGCTACAGCCCGGTTCACCGGAGTCCTGCTAGCCCAGTGCTACAGCCTGGATTCACTCGCTGATGACCGACACGTTCGATGCTGGGTCATGGATGCCTGTCCCTGTAAGTCTGTGCCACTTTGGGTTTACGACTAGCCATGTCAGCCCGGGCTCCTTATCATATGGATGCTAGCGACACTGTCATATACGTGTGCCAAAAGGCGCAAACGGTCCCGGGCTAAGGTAAGGCGACACCCGTGGGAATACCGTGCGTGAGGCCGCAAAGTGATATGAGGTGTTACATGCTAGATCGATGTGGCATTGAGTCGGGGTCCTGACAGCGTTGGTATCAGAGCTTGACTGCCTGTAGGATTACCAAGCCAAACTGGTCGAAGTTGAGTCTAGAAATTCTTTAGTTATATAAGGGAATTGATTGTGGGATGGAACGTAAGGCTCTTTTACTCCTTATACCTTATACCCTTCTGATCTGAGTCATCATCTTCTCTTCTACGGGGATTAAGAACTAGGTTTTCTCTTCTTTCTATCAGGATCACGTGTTACTAATCCGTAGACTTAAGATTGTTGGGTTTAAGTCTCAGTTCAGTTCCTACTACTTTCGTATGTTAATTGTTGATCTCGGAACCTTGATATTGTGCTTCTGAGTGGTTATGCCACCATTTTTGTGAATGTCTCAAATCTTTTCTGAGCATTTACAGCCGTTATGCTGTCCGATTCATCCCAGGTTTCTAAGTAGTCTGATGCATTTGCAAATCCTTTCTTCCCGTTTCAATGTTCCCATGGGCCAGATTAACCACACTAATCAGCGAGTTGAGGTACTCCGTTACCTTGGCATATATGTTGGAGATATTATTATGACCCTAGGTGTCTTAGGGGATCACCTAGTAATTTAGCCATGATTGGTGTCCCAGTGTGATGATTCTGGCCTTTATCCTCGAAAGCATTCTGTGATGCTACTTAGTAGTAGGTATTCTACTCCTGGGTTCTGAACCCGAGATTCACTCTACCTACTTCATGTTGATAGTAATTGCTAGTGCCTTTAGGATATTAGTAACCTTTGCGATAGTCCTTGAAGTCCGTGGTATCTTCTTCCTCCAAATACCATGAACTACTTATGGCAGAAGTTCCTCGTTGAACTGAAATATCACAACAGGATTATTTTTGATGAGTTCTCCATTATATATTGTGGCTCTGCTAGTTCTACCTTTCCGCATGGGTTATCCGGAAGAAATATGTTGAACTTGGTTCGACATACTAATCTATGCATCCACAACTCAGAAAATTATATGTTCCTTTGAGTTGTTCTCTTTAGTTGCATTCTGACCTTCGTCTATCAATTGATAGTCAAGAGTATGCGTGTGTTCGTTTATCGATGCCTATTACTCTTGTGGTCCGTCAAGCCATTCTATCGCAGAATGACTAGGAGAAACAAACTCCAGTACCTCTTCCATATCTAGGATTGGGTCAAAATAGTTGTATTCCACAGATCAAATGCCAATCCAGCTTTTGGTTTTGTTCTACCTTGGAGTATTACCCCCTTTATGTCAGAATTGTCATGAGAACTGCACCAACTCTCATGAATTTTGACGTAGTGATACTTCTCACCATCATTAGTCATTCCTCGGCCCTCGTGTTGATGCAACCGGAATACCGACAAATGAATTGTGATGTGTGGAATCAATACTCCCAGCAACCTCGTTGCTTGGTAGTTAAATGGACGATAACCTCATTCTTAGCGTGTTGGTTTTTGAATCATCTTTCTAAGACTGATCATGCTACCTAGTCCTTATTTCGGTGCACCCTTCGATTGATGAGTTAGGATCTTGTCAAGTCCTCACTCATTTGATCATATCGTCTTGCCCTCAAAAGCGAGATTGTTCTCGAGCTTAGTAACATACCGGTGGTTCGTGATTTTCTGAATATCTTGTCAGAAGTATTACCAGGTTGTAACCTGACCGCTATGTTGAGTTCGTGATCAAGTTGGTTTATTCCTGTAAACCACCCCTTCTCCAAGAATCCGTGTTGGATACCCTGAGCTAGTTGGTTAAGCTAGACAACAACTTGGAGAGTTGGAGGATAAAAGCTTGCCTGACTTAGTTCGTTCCAAAGGGATAATCTTGTGTAGTGTGTGTTGAAGAAAGATGATATCTTCATCGATTGGTCCCTGTGATCAGTTGCTGGACCTATTGTCTTATCAATCCTTTGATTTGAGTGTGGGCTATCGTCAAATCAAATCAGTACCAATGATGCTCGTAATGTTGTCTTATTCGTGGTTGATCCCTCGAGCATACACCATTACATCTTTGGCCTGACCAATTCTATCACTTGTTCACTTAACTATGGAATTCCTTTTAAAAGGAAACCCAGATGAATTGTTGTTGAGCCCATTGACAACATCCTTATCTCCTCCATGATTTTGTTGGACATTAAGCTAGTGTTGGAAACTTTTGAAAGCATTTTCTTCATGCTAGCTCATGAAGTATTTGTTGATGAAAGGAGTGACTTCCTTTTATACACGCGCATTTGGTGAAAGTTGCCGCCGTGAATTTGAGAAAGTTAGTTTTGCTTCCTCTGGAATCATCCCAAGTCAGTCATGCATACGTGCGAAGTATTCTGTGGTCTGGAGATTTGCAACCTCCATTCTATATGTATATCCTAGCACACCAAGCTACTAATTGAGTTGTTCAAAGATAAAGGAGTCTGTCCAAGGTGAACTCTTTGGACTTCCACGCGTGGAGACTTCGATGTCATTAATGATGGTTCCCCCTCCTGAACTCGGTAGTGTTTTATTATAAGACTACTTTGTGGTCATGCTTGTCTTGGACAACATGTTCACATGTTTGTAGCAGAACCAGCTCATGTTTTGGAGCTTGCTATCGTAGTTCATCTCCCGAGAATCCCGCAACGTCATCTCCTCGATTTTTGTTGCAAACTTTCATTTTTCTTCCTAGACTCGACGGGTCTGGAATATTCTGACACCAACCAGATCTGAATCTCAGGCAGATATGATGGTTGGAACATTTCCCCAAGAACTATAATATTGGTTCCTCGATAACTGGTAAAGTGGATGTCGTGGCCAGCCCCACCCAGCCGAAAGACCTATTATTGTAATATCTTGATTGAGGAAGTTGGCCACCTCCCCATAGGGATTTCGTAGGATTTACTCCCTAGTTGCCCCTATGGATTTTGAGATCCCGAAGTCCGACCTTTTTACTTGATGTCCTAGATACCAGACCATTTCTATGAATGTGTTACACTAGCACATCAAGGAGAACATTAGAAGCGGAGTGCTAAATGTCTCTCGGTCGATCATCCAGATTTTGTTCCTTGGCTTCGCTAAGGTGTAATCTGAGAAGGTGTTATCTTCCTTTGCATCTGCATCATCCATCATCATTCATCATGGTAGCAAGTTGTGTTGCCAGGATCCTTGACACGGATATTGGTAGAATCTTGATGATTGTGGAAATGCTCAAGTCCTTGAGAGCACGCACAAGCGCTACGTGTTACCATCGGCTCTAACTAGGATTCCTCTCAGTTCCCTCGGCAATGCTATGACCTACTCAAATAGTGAATTCACTCTCTATTGTTGGGTTCTTCCCCAGTTACCAGAATCATTCCTAGCATTTGCATTTTGTTCCCAGCTTGCACCGTCAATGTGCCATTTTACCATGGGTCTCTTCCATTTCCGGTGGTAAGCAAGTTCATCCATTACGTTGTCTTCAACAAGGTAATCCACATCATCCAAGTCCGAGTATGCCATTCTACCGACCCCCTTCAAACGATCACTTGAGAATTGCCTTAGGCTGGTTTTAAGAGTTACAATGATCCCTGAATCAAAGGTAATTCTTTTTGCCACTTAAGGGGATATTTCTATGAGTCACTTTCCCTAAGGTGCCTCGTTGTGGCTCCATGGCAACTCAACTCCTCGCTACGTGACAATCGTTTACCACATTCTTGAGTCTGGAATTGTTGTCTACCTAGTGAACCTTCGTCATCCGTTTCTTTCCACCCCTCTTGATGTGTATCTCGTGTCTCAACCCGAGAGATGGTCCTATGTCTCATTCCGTGAGTTAATTCCGTGAGTTGTTCGATCTTCGAGAAGATCGACCCTTCTAGAGTCTCCTTCTTCCCTCCATGTCATGTTGACAGGATTTCTCAAGGCAAGACTTCAAGACAATGATGGTGATCGAATCAACGCTCTTATGAAGTGCACCCTGGATCGTGAAGATTATACTAGTTGCGTTTCCCCTTCACCTTACCCTACGCTTGAATCTCGGGACGAGATTTTTGTTTAGTGGGGGTGAGTTGTCACATCCCTGGTCCTGTTAGGCACTAGGCTAGACCTTCATGTGAGCATCATATTTAAATTCAAATGAAATTTGAATTGAGGATTTTTCAAAGCCTCAGAAACCTTCTAAAAATGATCAATATTAAAATCTCCTCAAAGAAGTCCAAGAAAATGTTCCTCTTAGTCTCTGAAAATATTGCAAAGAGGTAAAACTCAAAACAATATTTTTGGTATCTCAGAGTTAATTATTTTGGGCCTTTGAATTAAATAAATAGCTATTTGCATTGGATATATATTTGATATATAAATAATATATGTCCAATAATCACTGGAACATTTTATGTGGTTTGGTATATTTTAGTTCTAGCCACATAACTATTTTCAGGATTTTATAAAATGGTTTAGTATTTTTACTAAACCAAAACAAAACAGAACAAAATAGAAAACAGTAAATAAAAGCAGAGAGAGAGTTTTACCTGGCCACTTACCTGGCAACCCACTGGCCGGCCCAGCACTGTGCTGGCCCGTGCCAGCCAGCTGCTTCCCCTTGCCAGAGCAGGCAGGGAGGTGAGCATGGCGCGCCCGAGCTCGCCACGCACCACCCAGCCTCTCTGCATCGCCCTGGTCGCCGTTGCGCCGCGTGGATCGTCTCCTAGTCGTCGCCCCGACCTCGCCGACACCCCATTCGCCCCCCCTACGCCTCTCCTCGCCCGTTCCCCCGCCATGGCCGAAGCCTCCATGGACGCGCTGCCGTAATCCCGCACCCATAGCCACTGCCCCACCTCTCCGACGTGATCCCGAGCTCCGCCACGACGTCGTCGTCCTCTCCATCGAGTCACGCGGAGCCAGAAGCTCTGCTGCGTCTCCAACGCCGCCGTTTCTGACCTCGGGTGCCGGTGATCCCCGCCGTCGATTCGCCGGACCCCGTGCCTCCCCTGCCTCGCCAGCAGCACCAGAAGAACCGCGGTGAGCCGCTGCATCATTTCCCCCATGCCTCGTTGCCTAATTCGCCCCCTAGCCGCATCAACCACCGGAGCCGAGCGCTCCCCGCCGCCGGCCATGTCGCCGCCGCGGTTGCAACCCCCGCACGTCGCACCAGAGCACGTAGGCGTGCTCAGCGTTTCCTCAGGAAGCCGCAGATCCCACCAGTTCTTCGTGAAACACGCCGTAGCGCATAACCGCTCGAACCCGAAGCTCCGGCCGCCGCCGCAAGCCCCGCTCCGGCGAGCGCTGACCACCCCGCGTCCTTCCGTCGCCTTCTCCGGATGCGCATGAGTGCTAGGAACCCACAGAGCCTCTCCGCGCGGCGTTTGGACGCCGGAGCAAGAAACCCGAAGGTCTCCGCCGTCTCGGCCTCGCCGGCGTCAAGCCGCCGGCGGGTTAGGCCCTGCTGACCAGGGGTTTGACCCCCCCCCCCCTGGGTCGATGACAGGTGGGGCCAGCCCCCCTGTTAATTAGTTTAGTTTATTTTAATTTAATTACCCCCTGCTGACACTGACATGTGGGCCCTAGTGCCCTAATCTTTAATTAAGCTAAACTAAACCCCCCTGTTTAACCCGTGTCACTGACGTGTGGACCCCACACGTCAGGTTTGACCTGGACCGCCCTGTTGACCTGATGACGTCAGGGTGAGGTCATGCTGACGCAATATTCATTTTCTGGAATTTAGTTTATTTTATAAATAATCAGAAAATTCCAGAAAATAGCTAAAACTTCAATAAATCATAGAAAATTAACCGTAACTCCAAATTAAATAAATTATATATGAAAAATTATCAGAAAAATTCAAGGAATCCATCTGTACCACTTTCATGCATGTTAGAACAACTTATAGCTGCTGTTTAGCACAAATCAATTAAATGGCATTTGAATAATCACATATGGAGTTTGAATTTGAATCTTGTATTCAAACCAACTTCATTTAATCTGTTGCTAGTTGCATTAGCTCAAAACACATTCATATTGCCATGTCATGAGCATGCATCATACTGTGCATTGCATTGATTGTGTTCCCTTCTACGTTGCCGGTATTTGTCCCCTCTCGATAGACGTGATACCGATGATGTGATCGTTGACACTGATGAAGACTCAATGTTATCTTCAGAAGTGCCAGGCAAGCAAAACCCCCTTGTTCATTCCGATACAATCCCACTCTCTCGCTCCTGCTCTCTTTTACTGCATTAGGACAACAACGATTCATCTGTTACCTGCTGCGGTAGCTGAACCCCTTTATCCTTTGCATGACCTGTCATTGCCACAGTAAATAGATGAAACCCACTAGCATGAGTAGGAGTTGTTTGAGCCCTGTTGTGCCTACTCATTCATGCTTGTTTGTCATGCCTGCTACTGCTTAGAGTCGAGTCAGGTCTGATTCATCCGGGATGAATCGGAGGCGTGTGAACATGTCCTACGGTGTGTGAGCTAAGTGTGTGAACACGATTTGGTAAAGGTAGCGGTGAGAGGCCATGTAGGAGTACATGGTGGGTTGTCTCATTGAAGCCGTCCTCAGGAACTGAGTTCTGTGTTTGTGATCCATGATTCAGCTACTACCACGCATTGGGCCCAAAACCAATGGACCCTCTCGGCTTCTTGATCACCCTTGTCCTCTGTCCAGGAGTTGCAAGTAGTTTCTGGTGTTTGTAGTATGCTGGAGGCCGTGGGCAGCGCTGACCGTAGGGGTGGGCTGTGATGCGGTAGGCACGTGGCACGGTGTACCGAGCGCCCGTTTGGTGTCTCGGGAACCCTGTTCACATCGTTTGGGGCTGTGAGCGAAACTCCGGCCGGATCTCCTCATGGATGGAACCCGAATAGGAGATAAACCTGGACTAGAGACTCGAGTGTTTAGGCAGGCCGTGGCCGACACCCACGTTGGGCTTCCGCTTGAAGGTTGCCGAGTACATGTCGTGTAAACGGCGGTAAGTGGTGAGAGCGTGTGTGAAGAAGTACACCCCTGCAGGGTTAATATGATCTATTCGAATAGCCGTGTCCGCGGAAAAGGACTTCTGGGTTGCTTATATCAGTTCATAGACAAGTGAAAGTGGATACTCTAAAATACGCAAGATAAGCGTGAGTGCTATGGATGGCGCTCTCGTAGGGAGACGGGAGCGGATCCATAGTGGTGTATTGATATGGTGAATATGTGGACTCGTGTGCGCCACCTCAAAAGAGTCGCTTGCAGTCGTAGTTCAGGATAGCCACCGAGTCAAAGCTGGCTTGCTGCAGTTAAACCCCACCATCCCCTTTGTTGATAATGATGCATATGTAGTTAGTTCTGATGTAAGTCTTGCTGGGTACATTTGTACTCACGTTTGCCTATTTTATGTTTTGCAGAGAGACTTCGGTCTCACTAATAGTTTCCGCGTGGTCTTCGACGTTTAGCTTGTTACCTCAGCTACGATCTTGTGCCCTCGGCAGGATCTGGTAGATAGTCAGGCTTCTCAGCCTTTTTCATTTATAGATGTCTGTACTCAGACATGATAGCTTCCGCTTGTGCTTTTATTTGTATGCTCTGAATGTTGGGTCGTGAGACCCCTGTTTGTAATATCTCGCTCCTCGGAGCCTAATGAATAAATTACTTGAGTCGTAGAGTCATGTTGTGATGCCATGTTGTATTTGCACATGTCGAGCATATTGTGTGTATGTTATTGAAATGCTTGGTATGTGTGGGATCTGACCATCTAGTTGTTTATCTTTAGTAGCCTCTCTTACCGGGAAATGTCTCCTAGTGTTTCCACTGAGCCATGGTAGCTTGCTACTGCTCCGGAACATTTAGGCTGGCCGGCATGTGTCCTTCTTCGTTCCTGTGTCTGTCCCTTCGGGGAAATGTCACGCGATGAATACCGGAGCCCTGTTAGCCCGTTACAGCCCGGTTCACCGGAGTCCTGCTAGCCCAGTGCTACAGCCTGGATTCACTCGCTGATGACCGACACGTTCGATGCTGGGTCATGGATGCCTGTCCCTGTAAGTCTGTGCCACTTTGGGTTTACGACTAGCCATGTCAGCCCGGGCTCCTTATCATATGGATGCTAGCGACACTGTCATATACGTGTGCCAAAAGGCGCAAACAGTCCTGGGCTAAGGTAAGGCGACACCCGTGGGAATACCGTGCGTGAGGCCGCAAAGTGATATGAGGTGTTACATGCTAGATCGATGTGGCATTGAGTCGGGGTCCTGACAACTTGATTCCATCCTTTGTATGTTTTTTCCCTACGCTTTTAGGGAACTTGCCGGTGCAGGTACCATAGCCGCGAGCGCTGAGTGCGGGACGTCAGCAGCCTGCTGGCGGTGCTGCTACCGACAAGAAACCTTGTCGCAACTAGTCGCAGCACACTTAAGTTGTTGAGCGGACTCAAAACAAAGTAAGGGCGCAACTAGCTACGAGTTGGTTCCTCCGCGCACAGGTTTTCCATACAAAGCACGGTCGTTCGAGGAAGATAACTTAAAAATTTTAAAACTGATTGCTCAAACTTTGGCAACTTAGCTTTTCTGTCGTTTTCTTCCCGGCAAGGCAAAACTTTCTTGAACGATGCCTGGTCCACACCATTATCTTCTCCTTCCCCCCCGGCAAACTTGTGGGCGAGGGAACCTTCCTTTCTTTGAGAAAGAGAAAGAAGAGAAAATAAAGATATGGAGCCTTACGACTCGTTATTGCTTACCGGCGGTAGGTGCTGCACAAAATGTCAGATAACACATGCAAAAAAAAAGAAAGCATGAAATTGACAAGATGTGCGGAGCACATGAGCTTTATTTATGCACGGGGTCTGCGCCCGACTTTGTACAAAGGATTACGTGAAACAGCGGCAAGACTTGTAAAAAAGGTGGTTGCCGGAACAGGTTCCGACAACCGCGCCTTACGGGTAAAACTTACGAAGATGCTCAATGTTCCAGGAGTTACTCACCGGAAAGCCATCTTCGGTCTCAAGGCGGACAGCGCCAGGCCTAGTGACTCGTTTCATCCGGTAAGGGCCTTCCCACTTCGGCGTCAACTTGTTGGAATTCTTGGCGGACTGAACGCGCCAAAGAACAAGGTCGCCTTCCTCGAGACTTCTGGCATTAACTTTGCGGCTATAGTAGCGGCGCAAAGCTTGCTGGTATCGAGCAGCTCGTACAGCAGCCTGAAGACGGTCTTCCTCAAGGAGCAGCGCGTCATCTTGTCGCAGCTGCTCTTGCTCAAGCTCATCATAAGCGAGCACTCGAGGCGACCAGTATACGAGTTCCGTGGGGAGAACTGCCTTTGCTCCATAGACTAGAGCAAAAGGTGTCTGGCAAGTGGCTCGATTTGGCGTCGTCCTGATCGACCAAAGAACCACTAGCAGCTCCTCAATCCAGTTCTTTCCGCACTTATGCAGGCTGTCGAAAGTTCTGGTCTTGAGCCCGTGCAGCACTTCAGCATTTGCCCTCTCCGCTTGACCGTTTCTTCTCGGATGAGCAACAGAAGCGAAGCAGACCTTGGCGCCAAGATCTTGGACGTACTGCATGAAGGTGCGGCTCGTGAATTGCGTGCCGTTGTTGGTGATGATCCTGTTAGGGATTCCGAAACGGCAAACAATCGACCTGAAGAACTTGACTGCTGACTGTGCTGTCACCTTCCTCACTGCTTCCACTTTCGGCCACTTTGTGAACTTGTCGATTGCAACATACAAGTACTCAAAGCCCCCGACAGCTCGGGGAAAGGGGCCGAGGATGTCGAGCCCCCAGACCGAAAATGGCCAGGATAAAGGGATCGTCTGGAGAGCTTGAGCTGGCTGGTGTATCTTCTTGGAATGGAACTGACACGCTTCACACTTGGTTACTTGTGCAGTTGCATCCTGGAGGGCTGTCGGCCAAAAGAAACCTTGCCGGAACGCCTTGCCGGCAAGTGCTCTTGCGCCAATGTGGTGACCACATATGCCTCCATGTATCTCTGCCAACAGCTTTTGTCCATCTTCCCGGTGAATACACTTCAATTTCACACTGTTGAGTCTTCTTCTGTACAGTGTGTCGTCGACAAACTGGTACATGCTTGACTGCCGAGCTACTCTTTCCGCTTCGTCTTGCTCTTCAGGAAGTTCTCCTGTCTGAAGGAAACGGACAATCTGTTGTGCCCATGCTGGAGCTTGCGGCTCGACAACAAGGACTAAAGGCACATATGCTGCTGCGGGAACATCCGCTTCTACGGCGAGAACCCGTGGCTCAGCCGGAGCTTGATGTTCCCCGGCAAGCTTGCCGGAGCAAAACTTGTCGGGAGCGTCTGCTTCAACGGGACAAACCCTAGGGCTTACCGGAGCAGACTGCTCCTCAGCACCCTTGGTGTTGATCTTGGGGACCTTCTTGGCGGCGGCTTCGGGGAACTCTGCCGGAAAATAGTCACCAGAAATCAACTTCCTCTTCTTGTTCTGTCTAGTTGCTGGTGTTACAGATGGTTGAGTCAGCTTGAGCACAAAGATCCCTGGTTCCACAGGTAACTTAAGTGCAGCGCACTTTGACAGGCCATCAGCAATGTCGTTCTGAGCTCTCGGAACATGTTCCATTTGTAGGCCGTCAAAGTGCTCTTCTAACTTTCTCACTTCATCAACGTAAGCTTCCATCAACGGACTCTGATAATTCTTGTTCACTTGGCGGACGACAAGCTGCGAGTCACCCCTGACAATGAGCTTCTTGATCCCAAGGTCGGCTGTGATTCTGAGACCGGCAAGCAAACCTTCATACTCCGCAGTATTGTTTGTTGCTTGCTCCTTGGGAAAGTGCATCTGGACGACGTACTTGAGGTGCTCTCCGGTGGGTGCGACAAGCAGCACACCCGCACCGGCGTCTTGCAGCGAGAAGGCACCATCAAAGTACATCAGCCACTCTTTGCTTGCTTCCTTGACGGGGATGCTCGTTTCCAGAGTTTCTTCATCTGGCGTTGGCGTCCACTCTGCTATGAATTCTGCCAATGCCTGGCTCTGGATAGTTGAAGTACTCTCAAACTTGACGCCTAAGCTTGACAGTCCTATTGCCCACTCGACAATCCTGCCTGTTGCTTCTGGATTCTGCAGTATCCTCTTTAGCGGAAAACGAGTGACAACTGTAATCTCATGTGCTTGGAAGTAATGGCGCAGCTTTCTCGAGGCCATGAGAAGGCCGAAAAGCAATTTCTGCACACCAGAGTACCTTGATCTAGCCCCATGTAGAAGGGAACTGACAAAGTAAACTGGGCACTACACCCTTTTCTTCTACACCTCCTCATGTGCATGCGCAGATCCATCCTTGTCGGGACCAGAGCTTGCCGGTGAAGCCCCCTTCTTGTCGCTGGATGCACCTGCCGTGGCCGCTGGCTCATCATCCGCCTCCCTCTCCGCTACTAACGCAGCACTAACCACTTGATTGGTTGCCGCTATATACAGCAGCAACTTCTCTTGTGGCTTAGGTGCGACAAGTATTGGAGTGGAGGACAGGTATCTCTTCAAGTCCTGCAGCGCAGCCTCCGCTTCCAGAGTCCATTTCATTGGACCTGCCTTTTTCAGTATTTTGAAAAACGGCAGGGCGCGCTCAGCAGACTTAGAGGTAAACCTACTGAGAGCAGCCACGCAACCGGCAAGCCTTCGTACATCCTTGACGCGCTTTGGTGCTTCAATCTGCTCAATGGCCTTGATCTTGTCGGGATTGGCTTCAATTCCCCGCTGAGACACGAAGAACCTGAGAAGCTTGCCGGAGGGGACTCCAAACACACACTTCTCGGGGTTAAGCTTGAGGTTGATCTTGCGCAGATTTGCAAAAGTTTCGTCTAAATCTTGAATCAGAGTTGCCTTGTGCTTGCTCTTGACCACTATGTCATCCATGTAGGCTTCCACATTTCTGTGCATTTGTGGTTCAAAAGCGTGATGGACTACCCTTACAAATGTTGAACCAGCATTCTTCAAACCGAAAGGCATCCGTACGAAACAGTACATGCCACACGGAGTGATGAATGCGGTCTTTTCCTCATCCTCTTCTGCCATGAAGAATTGATGATATCCTGAGTATGCGTCAAGAAATGAAAGCAAGTCACATCCGGCCGTGGAGTCAACAATCTGGTCAATGCGCGGCAAGGGAAATGGGTCTTTGGGACAAGCTTTATTAACATCGGTAAAGTCGATACAAAGCCTCCACTTCCCTTTTGCCTTGCGCACGACTATAGGATTGGCCAACCACGTAGGATGGAGCACTCCTCTGACAAGGCCTGCTGCTTCCAGTTTCTTGATTTCTTCTGCGATGAATTCTTGGCGCTCCACTGCTTGTTTCCTGACTTTCTGCTTGACGGGCCGCGCATGAGGAAAAATGGCAAGATGGTGCTCGATTACTTTCCTGGGAACACCGGGGATGTCAGACGGTTGCCACGCAAACACGTCGACATTCGCCCGTAGGAAAGCAACGAGCGCGCTTTCCTATTTAGGGTCGAGAGTGGCACTGATGGTGAAGGTACCACTAGTGCCGTCCTCCTTGGCGGACACCTTCTTGGTCTCTGGCGGAGCTGCCTTCGTCTTCTTACACTCGCCGGTGGGGCTCGATGGTGCGTCCTCGACGGTAGCGCAGCACTCCGAAGAGGTGCGCTTGCCGGAGTGGGCATCAGAACTCTTGCCGGACTTGGTCTTCTTCTTCCTCCCGGGAGCTTCAGCGGCAAGTGACTTGCGATCCGCTGCGGCTGCTGCTTCCCAGTAGATCTTGTCGGTGCAGATAAGAGCATCTTTCTTGTCGCCAAGGACAGAGATGACACTTATCAGGCCTGGCATCTTCAGTAGGTTATATGCATAGTGAGAGGCTGCCATGAATTTGGCGAGCGCTAGACGGCCGAGTATCCCATTGTAAGGCAATGGAAAATCAGCAACGTCAAAAGTGACCCTCTCAGTCCTGAAGTTCATCTCGCTGCCAAATGTCACCGGCAACATGATCTTTCCCTTCGGCTTGCTCCTTCCCGGATTGATTCCTTGGAATGTGCCGGTCTCTTCGAGCTCGCTGTCAGGGATCTGGAGTTTCTGGAGTACCGCGGAGGAGATCAGGTTCAAGCCGGCCCCACCATCAACTAGCATCTTAGTGACCTTGAGGTTGCGGATAGTTGGTGAGACCAACATTGGCAAGCACCCGACCGCAGTTATGCGATCAGGGTGGTCCTCAATATCAAAGATGATAGGCGTGTCGGACCATTTCAGAGGCTTGCGTGACTCGACGGGCGGTTCTGCCGCATTGACTTCCCGCACCCATTGCTTGAGCTGGCGGTGTGAAGTATGCAGAGAAGCACCACTGTCAACGCACAGGACCTCTGTGGCTTTCTGGAACTCCTGCTCATCGGCCTCGTCATCATCCATCTCTTCATCGTCGTTGTCATCTTCATCCTTGTCGCGGCCGCGGGGAGGTCTGTCTCCTTGCCGCTGCTTGGCCTTGCCGCGGCGTCCTCCCCGGCCGGGGCGCTTCTTGCCGGATCCTCCATTACCTTCTTGGGCCTTCTCTTTGTCGCGTCGCTCGTACTTAGCCTTTTGCTGCTCGACAAGCTGCTCGACCTTCTTGCAGCTCTGGAGATCATGGCCCTTGGTGCGGTGGATCTTGCAGTACTGCTTGCCGGAGCCGTCCTGCTTGTCGGCAGCAGCCACAGCTTTGGCTTCCTTGGCGCCACTTCCGTTAACGGACTGCTCAACGACTAGCACATCTTTGCCTTTCTTCTTCCTGTTGTTCCGCCGCCGGTTTTTCCTTGCCGGGGCGGCATCCTTGCTGTCGGATCCTCCTGCTCCTGCATTCTCT
The DNA here is from genome assembly GCF_018294505.1 of Triticum aestivum. NCBI lineage: Eukaryota > Viridiplantae > Streptophyta > Magnoliopsida > Poales > Poaceae > Triticum > Triticum aestivum. The sequence continues at coordinate 514,415,756 of NC_057804.1, forward strand.
CCGGGGAGTCTCCTCCCTTCCTCAGCACGTGCACACTTGTCGTCCAGGGCGTATAGCTCACTGACGTCTCTGATCTTGCACATCGCCATTTCCTCCCGCATCCTGCGGATTCGCACGTCCTGATGGAACGCGCTGATGACCGCGGTAGGGTGGACATCTGGGATTGTGTGCTGTACACGGCTGAATCTCTGAGTGTACTTGCGCAGGGACTCTCCTTCCTTCTGGACGAGTATGTGAAGGTCGCTCTCTTGGCCATGAGGTTTGTGGCCGCCTGTAAAGGCGCCAACAAACTGATGGCATAGATCTGCCCATGAAGATATGGAGTTGTCCGGCAAGTGCATGAGCCAGGATCTGACATTGGGCTTGAGCACCAGCGGGAAGTAGTTGGCAAGGATCTTGTCGTCCCGTCCCCCGGCAGCTTGCAACGCGATGGTGTAGATGCTGAGGAACTCCGACGGATGCGTCTTGCCGTCGTACTTCTCTGGTACATCTGGCTTGAAATTCTTCGTACTGGGCCACTGGACTTGCCGCAGCTCACGAGTGAACGCAGGGCAACCTACCGCGTACGGCAAGTCGCCTGGTTCCCTTGGCACATGCATGTTGACAGTGGGCCCAGCGCGCTGGTCCAATTGACGCCGCGCTTCTCTTCGGCGCTCGATGCGAGTATGAGCGTCTTCTTGCTGTCGTTCATGAAGAACTTGGCGCTGATCGCGACGAGCTCGAGGATCAGATGATGCGGTGGAGTCGCTGTCAAGGTTGACCCGGCGAGTCAGCGATCTTGGCCTTCGGGGTGGAGAGTGCATGATGGTTGCACCCCCACCGGTCTTGTCGCCATCGGCTCGTGCCTGGCAGTCTTGTCGCGGCTTCGATGTACTCGCTTGCCGTGGAGTGTCGCCGTTGGCGAAGCCGATGAGACTCTGAATGGTGGCCCTCCAGTCGTCGATCTTGTCTGCCGTTGGAGGGTAATCCAGGAGCAGTTGAGCTCGGGCTAACGCTTCTGCTGGGGTCTTCGGTGGCGGCGGCGAACGGTGCGAGGAGCAGGATTTGCTCGGACTCCCAACTGGGTTGGAAGGAGCAGTATCCCGTCCAGGTGACCGTGTCTTGCTCGTGCCAACATGTTGGCGTGCATGCTGGTCTTGAGCACCCTGAGATCCACCGGCTCGATCTTGGTCCAACGAGCATATGGTACCGCGAGTACCATGACGCTGTCGGTCCCGCGCCTCCTGAGATGGGCGCGGTGCGTGTACGGACGCCGAGGTCTGTGCAGCCTTGTCCTTGGACCTGGCAGCACTGTGAGCTCCCTCGTCGACGCCCGTTCCTCCGTCGGCGTCTATCCCACCACCCGTTTGCTCCGGTGGCGGTGGGATCGATGTGGACGGAGCAGCCACCTCCGAAGCCTTCTTCTTTGGTGGCATGTCGATGAAGATGATGAAGATCTAGCTCGTGCGAACGCCGGATCAGGTTCACACAAGCTCGACGCCCCCTACCTGGCGCACCAAAAGATGTCGTGGGAACGAACACCTATGGGACCGGAGCCCCTTTCGGTTCGGCGGGGGCGGAGATCGCATGAAGAGCAGATCGAGGCGAAGCACACGAGCGATTTACCCAGCTTCGGAGCTCTCCGGAGAGCTAATACTCCTACTGCTGCTTGTCTGATTGTATTCAGTTCTTGCTCGGGAGCGTGAGTGCTTTCCGGTTTTGAATGCTTCGAACCCCCCTCTACGTTGCGCATGGGCCTCCTTTTATATGCTAAAGGGGTCACCGACAGGTGGCAACGTAGACGAGGGCAAAAATGGAAAAGGAGTTGTGGTTGGTACAACTACCTGAACAGTGTATCCTACCTAACCCTGACGGCAGGGGACAAAGGCATTAAATGCCTGTCTGCGTCGCCCAAACAGTGCAAAAAGGGACCGTCAGGGGCACCACCGCTCGCCACGATGGCAATCTTGTCAGCGCCGCTTGCCACCTCGCACCGCTGGCTGCACAGGCTCTCGCCACGCGCGCTTGGAAAGGTCCCTTGGCGACACGTTGATGGATGCGCTGGAGCGTGGGTACAGAGTGGTAGCTTGCTGCGGCAAGCGCCTTGCCGCAGTCGTTGTCTTGCCGCGCCCGGAAGCTTGTCGCTCGCCGAGCCTTGCCGGGACGCGTGGCGCGTCGCGGCAAGTTCCTTGAGATGCCTTGGTTGGCCTTCCCGGCAAGCTCCTCTTGCCGGGGCCTTGTCTCCTTGACTTGAAACACTTTGTTCTTGAATGGCTCCAAAGGAACCACGGGGAACCTTGGCGGTCACCCGGCAAGCCTTGTCGCCGGGCGCTGCGACTACCCGTGCACAAGTTCAGGATACTAGGGTACCCCTATTCTAGTACACCGACAGGAGCCCCCGGGCCTGGGCCACACACGGTGCCGAGCGCTGTTGGGCCAGGCCCAAAACAGGGCACGAGCACGCGCGGCCTGGTTTACGCTGTATCTCACTCCGTATCCACCGCGCCCTCCCCTAACGGCACACGTTGAATGTGGCGTCGTGGGAGAGATCGTGGGTGGTTCTTTATTCGGAAAAACGGAATGTCCGCCCCCTCCCTCTTTATAAGCAGGGGTAACAGGGGCAGTTCCTCCATCTCGCCAGTTGCTACTTCCAATCTCAGAAATCTCCGCCGCTCCCCCCTTCTTCCAAAGCCGAGAGAGAGCAGCGCTCTGCCCCCCATCACCGCCGGCGCCACCAACGCCTTCGATCTCCCCCACTACCTTCGCCATGGCTCCGAAAGCCGGGAAGGCTGTGAAGTCGGCCGAGGCGCTGCGGCTCGAGGCGCTGCGAAAGGAGCGGGCAACTTTCCCCCCCGAGCTCGCCGCGAAGGAGCTGAGGGAGTGGTACTACCTCTTCTGGTCGACGGAGACGTGAGCGCATCCGCGCACAAAGGTACTCTCCACCGCTGCTTCGGAACGGGATCCGAATGGATATCCCTTCTTCGCACTGTTCTTCTACTGTGGGCTCTGCCCGCCCTTCTCTGAATTTTTCTGCGATATTATGAACACCTACGGGTTCCACCTCCTTGACCTCACCCCCAATGCTGTTCTGACCATGGCAGTTTTCACGCATCTCTGCGAAAACTTTGTCGGAGTCCACCCAAACGTAGCCCTCTTTCGCCACTTTTTCATGCCCCGAGTTGAAAGAGGAGAGCCTCTATCCGGCGGAATCGCCTGGATCTCGAGAGCCAGCAAGAAGGAAGCTTATCTGGAGGGGGAGCTCCGCAGCAAATGGGTGGAATGGAGAGCAGAATGGCGTTGGATTGTCGAGGAGAATCCACAGCCATTCACCGCCCAGCGCCAAGCCCCAGTAGTGCACGGCAACGATTGGAGCAGCTTGGCCCCGGAAGACGATAGGCTGAAGATCGCCGTCATCCAGATCCTGCGCCTCAGGCTTGCCGGGCTCACTGTAGGCGCTGTCGGCGCAGATTTTCTTCGCCGCCGCATCACCCCCTTGCAAGAGAGGAGGAGACCCGCCTGGGAATTCGGGGGCCTGGCAGACATCATGAGGCTGTACCCGGGCCTCAACTTCAACTTCACTGTCCTGGAGCTGGACGCGATGCTCAAGGAGCTGTTCAAGCATGACCCTCAGCATCCCGAATGGTTCAGGTTGCCGCAGGGTGTCGTTCCGCTGTGCAACAATTCCTCGCTTGACCGCATCCGTGCAATGATGCCGTTGTGCGATTCGCATGGAATTGTTCCAACTTGGCAGGAGCCCGCAGATGATGTCGTGCAGCAGTTCTTCGATGGCTTGGTGGAGGTGGCGGTCCGCTCCGATGAGCAGAAAAGCCTCACCCGCGACACCACCGACGCGGAGATGCAGCGCATCGCCACTAGGGCGAAAGAGGCGGCGGCAGCCGCCGCCGCGGGTGAGTTTGGATTCACCGTGGAGGAGGCAGAGGCAGCAGAGGCGGCAAGCCTTGCCGATCGAGATGAGCTTGCCGGAGAGCTTGCTGGCGAGGGAGAGCTTGCCGAGCCTGATGCCGAGTTGAGCGAGCCCGCCGAGGGTGCGAGTGGCCTGCCATCTTCAAGCAGCTTGGCGCAAGAAGAGCCCCCAGCGCAGCCCCCAAGGTAGGCGCCAAAGATGTCGTGGGAACGAACACCTATGGGACCGGAGCCCCTTTCGGTTCGGCGGGGGGAGGAGATCGCTCGAAAGCAGATCGAGGCGAAGCACACGAGCGATTTACCCAGCTTCGGAGCTCTCCGGAGAGATAATACTCCTACTACTGCTTGTCTGATTGTATTCAATTCTTGCTCGGGAGCGTGAGTGCTTTCCGGTTTCGAATGCTTCGAACCCCCCTCTACGTTGCGCATGGGCCTCCTTTTATATGCTAAAGGGGTCACCGACAGGTGGCAACGTAGACGAGGGCAAAAATGGAAAAGGAGTTGTGGTTGGTACAACTACCTAAATAGTGTATCCTACCTAACCCTGACGGCAGGGGACAAAGGCATTAAATGTCTATCTGCGTCGCCCAAACAGTGCAAAAAGGGACCGTCAGGGGCGCCACCGCTCGCCACGATGGCAATCTTGTCAGCGCCGCTTGCCACCTCACACCGCTGGCTGCACAGCCTCTCGCCACGCGCGCCTGGAAAGGTCCCTTGGCGACACGTTGACGGATGCGCTGGAGCATGGGTACAGAGTGGTAGCTTGCCGCGGCAAGCGCCTTGGCGCGGTCGTTGTCTTGCCGCGCCCGGAAGCTTGTCGCTCGCCGGGCCTTGCCGGGATGCGAGGCGCGTCGCGGCAAGTTCCTTGAGATGCCTTGGTTGGCCTTCCCGGCAAGCTCCTCTTGCCGGGGCCTTGTCTCCTTGACTTGAAACACTTTGTTCTTGAATGGCTCCAAAGGAACCACGGGGGACCTTGGCGGTCACCCGGTAAGCCTTGCCGCGGGGCGCTGCGACTGCCCGTGCACAAGTTCGGGATACTAGGGTACCCCTATTCTAGTACACTGACAGGAGCCCCCGGGCCTGGGCCACACACGGTGCCAAGCGCTGTTGGGCCAGGCCCAAAACAGGGCACGGGCACGCGCGGCCTGGTTTACGTCGTATCTCACTCCGTATCCACCGCACCCTCCCCAAACGGCACGCGTTAAATGCGGCATCGTGGGAGAGATCGTGGGTGGTTCTTTATTCAGAAAAATGGAACGTCCGCCCCCTCCCTCTTTATAAGCAGGGGAAACAGGGGCAGTTCCTCCATCTCGCCAGTTGCTACTTCCAATCTCAGAAATCTCCGCCGCTCCCCCCTTCTTCCAAAGCTGAGAGAGAGCAGCGCTCCGCCCCCCATCGCCGTCGGCGCCACCAACGCCTTCGATCTCCCCCACTACCTTCGCCATGGCTCCGAAAGCCGGGAAGGCTGTGAAGTCGGCCGAGGCGCTGCGGCTCGAGGCGCTGCGAAAGGAGCGGGCAATTTTCCCCCCCGAGCTCGCCGTGAAGGAGCTGAGGGAGTGGTACAACCTCTTCTGGTCGACGGAGACGCGAGCGCATCCGCGCACGAAGGTACTCTCCGCCGCCGCTTCGGAACGGGCTCCGAATGGATATCCCTTCTTCGTGTTGTTCTTCTACTGCGGGCTCTGCCCGCCCTTCTCTGAATTCTTCTGCAATATTATGAACACCTACGGGTTCCACCTCCTTGACTTCACCCCCAATGCTGTTCTGACCATGGCAGTTTTCGCGCATCGTTGCGAAAACTTTGTCGGAGTCCACCCAAACGTAGCCCTCTTTCGCCACTTCTTTATGCCCCGAGTTGAGAGAGGAGAGCCTCTATCCGGCGGAATCGCCTGGATCTCGAGAGCCGGCAAGAAGGAAGCTTATCTGGAGGGGGAGCTCCGCAGCTAATGGGAGGAATGGAGAGCAGAATGGTGTTGGATTGTCGAGGAGAATCCGCAGCCATTCACCGCCCAGCGCCAAGCCCCAGTAGTGCGCGGCAATGATTGGAGCAGCTTGGCCCCGGAAGACGATAGGCTGAAGATCGCCGTCACCCAGATCCTGCGCCTCAGGCTTGCCGGGCTCACTATAGGCGCTGTCGGCGCAGATTTTCTTCGCCGCCGCATCGCCCCCCTGCAAGAGAGGAGGAGACCCGCCTGGGAATTCGGGGGCCCGGCGGACATCATGAGGCTACGCCCGGGCCTCAACTTCAACTTCACTGTCCTGGAGCTGGACGCGATTCTCAAGGAGCTGTTCAAGCATGACCCTCAGCATCCCGAATGGTTCAGGTTGCCGCAGGGTGTCGTTCCGCTGTGCAACAATTCCTCGCTTGACCGCATCCGTGCAATGACGGCGTTGTGCGATTCGCATGGAATTGTTCCAACTTGGCAGGAGCCCGCAGACGATGTCGTGCAGCAGTTCTTCGATGGCTTGGTGGAGGTGGCGGTCCGCTCCAATGAGCAGAAAAGCCTCACCGGCGACACCACCGACGCGGAGATGCGGCGCATCGCCACTAGGGCGGAAGAGGCGGCGGCAGCCGCCGCCGCGGGTGAGTTTGGATTCACCGTGGAGGAGGCAGAGGCAGCAGAGGCGGCAAGCCTTGCCGATCGAGATGAGCTCGCCGGAGAGCTTGCTGGCGAGGGAGAGCTTGCCGAGCCTGATGCCGAGTCGAGCGAGCCCGCCGAGGGTGCGAGTGGCCCGCCATCTTGAAGCAGCTTGCCGCAAGTAGAGCCCCCAGCGCTGCCCCCAAGGTAGGCGCCAAAGATGTTGTGGGAACAAACACCTATGGGACCGGAGCCCCTTTCGATTTGGCAGGGGGCCGAGATCGCACGAAGAGCAGATCGAGGCGAAGCACACGAGCGATTTACCCAGCTTCGGAGCTCTCCGGAGAGATAATACTCCTACTGCTGCTTGTCTGATTGTATTCAGTTCTTGCTCGGGAGCGTGAGTGCTTTCCGGTTTCGAATGCTTCAACCCCCCCTCTACGTTGCGCATGGGCCTCCTTTTATATGCTAAAGGGGTCACCGACAGGTGGCAACATAGACGAGGGCAAAAATGGAAAAGGAGTTGTGGTTGGTACAACTACCTGAACAGCGTATCCTACCTAACCCTGACGGCAGGGGACAAAGGCATTAAATTCCTGTCTGCGTCGCTCAAACAGTGCAAAAAGGGTCCGTCAGGGGCGCCACCGCTCGCCACGATGGCAATCTTGTCAGCGCCGCTTGCCACCTTGCACCGCTGGCTGCATAGCCTCTCGCCACGCGCGCCTGGAAAGGTCCCTTGGCGACACGTTGACGGATGCGCTGGAGCGTGGGTACAGAGTGGTAGCTTGCCGCGGCAAGCGCCTTGGCGCGGTCGTTGTCTTGCCGCGCCCGGAAGCTTGTCGCTCGCCGGGCCTTGCCGGGATGCGTGGCGCGTCGCGGCAAGTTCCTTGAGATGCCTTGGTTGGCCTTCCCGGCAAGCTCCTCTTGCCGGGGCCTTTGTCTCCTTGGCTTGAAACACTTTGCTCTTGAATGGATCCAAAGGAACCACGGGGGACCTTGGTGGTCACCCGACAAGCCTTGCCGCGGGGCGCTGCGACTGCCCGTGCACAAGTTCGGGATACTTGGGTACCCCTATTCTAGTACACCGACAGTGGTACTCCAAATCTGATGTCAAGAATACCCGAACACGCCGCCTGGATTCTTGTGTCACCTCACGCGCAGCGTGTTGTCACGTCAATTCAATGTGTGGACATGATGGATAATTTGACCGACGTATACTAGTACTGCTACTATACTACTTACTAGTCGTATTTAGTGTCACAATTTATAGATAGGTTTAACTAACAAGTACGCACTTGAAGCCTAACTGATATATATATATATATATATATGTCTTCTGCACAGCATCTCCATCATTATTATCAGCACATACTACCCAGGTGACTTAGGATGCACTTGATCCCAGGAAGGTATCTATACTTCAAACTAGAGGAGTGCTTCAAACTAACAACAGTACATAATATCCAACAAAAGAGGGTCGTGCTACAGCAGCAGAATACATGGCTCAGTCTAGATATCAGCACGAATCAAGTTGTGCATATTTGCTATTGGCATGCACCACATTGCCGCATGTCGGGTTTGCAAAAGCCATCCATCGCATGTAAGCTTGATGCCTTTCACACACTGAAGATTATCTGGCAACAAGCTGTGTCGATGAATCTCTGGATATGGTGATTCATGAAACCCATGGTATGATGTGTAAACACAGCCCCCCCTCGCAAATGGAAGTTGCATAGCACGGTAATCATCACCGGTGATATGATCGATGATTGGTTGGATGATCGGATAATTGAGCCCGAGGAACAAGGAGTGGTTGTCGAGGCTATAGACCCACCTCCAGTTGAATACGCCTGGCCCAACGGAGCTGGGATCTTTCTCGAACACGAGGCAGCCATAGCCATCAATGTCACGAACGCCCCATGCATTGTACTGCATGTGGTTTGATGTAATGGTTTGGTCAATTTGGTACGTGCGAATGAGCATCAAATGACCGCCGTCAGCTGAACGAGCGATAAACCACCACCCATCGGCTGGTATAATTCCAGGTCCTGGAATCATGAAGGCCAGCACATTTGCGTCTGCTGCAACAATTCAAATTGGAGACCAAAAGGACAAAAATAAACAATCATGTTTAGAGTATGTGTGGAATTAAGATTATTATAACAGTGACACATATCATAGATAGACAATTGCAATGCCGTGCTCATAATCATACCCGAAGTTAAAAAAATAAGCCAATGGCTTTCATATTCTAGCAATATGTCATGGTTCAAACATCATGTAACAATGAGAGGAAAACAGCTATGACAGAGCCTACTCATATTCTACCATAGCAGTTACTACTACTGTTCTCATATCAACTCTAAGCAATAACATGCGTTGTTATAAAAATCTTGTAAACAAGAGTAACATATAGCAATCATGATGTTATGCTCATAATATGTATTCTAACAATCATTAGATTCCAATTGTTCTCATATCAACTCTAACAATAACATGTGTGGTCATAAAAATCTAGGAAATGAGAGGAACATATAGCAATGATGTGGTTATAGACATACTATGTATTCTAAATTTGTAACAATGAATAGGCAGTCGTATTCATAAGGTAAAGATGAGATGAGATAGAACAATTACACGACGATGGATTCCACCAGTATAGGCAGCCAATCTGTGTGTCGACCGCGTAAACGATGCCATCGTGCACTATAGCATTTGACAGAAATGTTGCCTCAACAGGATTGATGATGAGCCATAACCATGTATGGAGACCAGATTCCAGATAGACTAATCCCATGTTGAACAAGGCAATGAGCTTGTAATCCATATAGTCTTCTGATGGTGTGGACACTTCGCATATTACTACTTTCAGCAAACAGAGGTCGAGACAAAAGCTTGACGTGTCTCGTGCGTAGTAGGCAGGAGTGTCCGGCGGGCTGCGAGGCTCGATGGCGGCAGTATCTGCTACGTCTTGAGCTTGCGTTGGTTTTCCTTGAAGAGGAAAGGGTGATGCAGCAATAGTAGCATAAGTATTTCCCTCAGTTTTTGAGAACCAAGGTATCAATCCACTAGGAGGCTCCTCAAAAGTCCCACGCACCTACACAAACAAACAAAGAACTCGCAACCAACGCAATAAAAGGGTTGTCAATCCTTTCACGACCACTTGCGAAAGTGAGACCTGATAGAGATAGTATGATAAGATAAATATATTTTTGGTATTTTATAATATAGATGCAAAAAGTAAAGATGCAAATAAAAGTAGATTGAAAGCTTATATGATAAAAGATAGACCCGGGGCCATAGGTTTCACTAGTGGCTTCTCTCAAGATAGCATAAGTATTACGGTGGGTGAACAAATTACTGTCGAGCAATTGATAGAAAAGCGAATAATTATGAGATTATCTAGGCATGATCATGTATATAGGCATCACGTCCGCGACAAGTAGACCGACTCCTGCCTACATCTACTACTATTACTCCACACATCGACCGCTATCCAGCATGCATCTAGAGTATTAAGTTCATAATAACAGAGTAATGCATTAAGAAAGATGACATGATGTAGAGGGATAAACTCAAGCAATATGATATAAACCCCATCTTTTTCTCCTCGATGGCAACAATACAATACGTGCCTTGCAACCCTTTCTGTCACTGGGTAAGGACACCGCAAGATTGAACCCAAAGCTAAGCACTTCTCCCATGGCAACAAAGATCAATCTAGTAGGCCAAACCAAACTGATAATTCAAAGAGACTTGCAAAGATAACTCAATCATACATAAAAGAATTCAGAGAAGATTCAAATATTTCTCACTGATAAACTTGATCATAAACCCACAATTCATCGGATCTCGATAAACACACCGCAAAAAGAGTTTACATCGAATAGATCTCCACAAGAGAGGGGGAGAACATTGTATTGAGATCCAAAAAGAGAGAAGAAGCCATCTAGCTAATAACTATGGACCCGAAGGTCTGTGGTAAACTACTCACAACTCATCGGAGGGGCTATGGTGTTGATGTAGAAGCCCTCCATGGTCGATTCCTCCTCCGGCGGAGCGCCGACAAAGGCTCCAAGATGGGATCTCGCAGGCACAGAAGGTTACGGTGGTGGAAATTGTTTTTTGTTGGCTCCCTGGATGTTTTCGGGGTACGTAGGTATATATAGGAGGAAGAAGTACGTTGGTGGCCGCTCGTGGGGCCCAGGAGACAGGGGGCGCGCCCAGGAGGGGTGGCCGCGCCCTCCTATCTCCTGGCCACCTCGTTTGCTTCTTGACTTGCACTCCAAGTTCTCCGGATCACGTTCATTCCAAAATCACGCTCCCGAAGGTTTCATTGTATTTGGACTTCGTTTGATATTCCTTTTCTTCGAAATACTGAAATAGGCAAAAGAACAACAATACGGGCTGGGCCTCCAGTTAGTAGGTTAGTCCCAAAAATGATATAAATGTGTAAAATAAAGCCCATAAACATCCAAAAGGGGTAATATAATAGCATGGAACAATCAAAAATTATAGATATGTTGGAGACGTATCAAGCATCCCCAAGCTTAATTCCTGCTCGTCCTCGAGTAGGTAAATGATAAAAACAGAATTTTTGATGTGGAATGCTACCTAGCATAATTCTCAATGTTATTTTCTTTATTGTGGCATGATTGTTCAGATCCAAATAATTCAAGATAAAAGCTTATAAAACATAAAAAATAATAATTCTTCGAAGCATACTAACAAATAATCATGTCGTATCAATATAGCATAGCCAAGAAAGATTATCCCTACAAAATCATATAGTTAGGCCATGCTTCATTTTCATTACACAAAATACTCCCATCATGCACAACCCCGGTTCCAGCCAAGCAATTGGTTCATACTTTTTAACGCGCTTCAGCTTTTTCCACTCTTAGGCAATACATGAGCGCAACCCATGGACATAGCACTATGGTGGTATATGGTGGTGGTTGTGAGGACAAAAAGGGAGAAGATAGTCTCACATCAACTAGGCGTGTCAACGGGCTATGGAGATGCCCATCAATAGATATCAATGTGAGTGAGTAGGGATTGCCATGCAACGGATGCACTAGAGCTATAAATATATGAAAGCTCAATAAAAGAAACTAAGTGGGTGTGCATCCAACTTGCTTGCTCATGAAGACCTAGGGTATTTTGAGGAAGCTCATCATTGGAATATACAAGCCAAGTTCGATAATGAAAACTTCCCACTTAGTATATGAAAGTGACAACATAGGAGACTCTCTATCATGAAGATCATGGTGCTACTTTGAAGCACAAGTGTGGAAAAGAGATAGTAGCATTGTCCCTTCTCTCTTTTTCTCTCATTTTATTTATTTTCTTTTTTTCTCCTTTTTTTCTTCTTTTTTTTCTTTTTTTCTTTGGTGTTTCCTTATTTTTTTTTCTTTTTGGCCTTTCTTTCTTTTTTCTTTTCTTTTCTTTTATTTTTTTCTTTTTAAAGTCCGAAGTCTCATCCCGACTTGTGGGGGAATCATAGTCTTCATCATCCTTTCCTCACTGGGACAATGCTCTAATAATGAAGATCATCACACTTTTATTGATTTACAACTCAAAACTAGAACAAGATATGACTCTATATGAATGCCTCCGGCGGTGTACCGGGATATGCAATGAATCAAGAGTGACATGTATGAAAATTATGAAGGTGGCTTTGCCACAAATATGATGTGAACTACATGATCATGCAAAGAGCAATATGACAATGATGGAATGTGTCATAATAAACGGAACGGTGGAAAGTTGCATGGCAATATATCTCGGAATGGCTATGGAAATGCCATAATAGGTAGGTATGGTGGCTGTTTTGAGGAAGGTAAATAATGGGTGCATGATTCCGGCAAAAGTTGCGCGATATTATAGAGGCTAGCAAAGTGGAAGGGTGACTGTGCGTATATCCATGGACTCACATTAGTCATAAAGAACTCATATACTTATTGCAAAAGTCTGGTTGCCCTCGAAGCAAAGTACTAATATGCATGCTCCTAGGGGAAGGGTTGGTAGGAGTTAACCATCGCGCGATCCCGACCTCCACTCATAAGGAAGGCAATTAAAAGAGCACCTCATGCAACAAATTTGTCACACAACTTTTACCATACGTGCATGCTACGGGACTCGCCAACTTCAACACAAGTATTTCTCAATTTCATAATTACCCACTAGAATGACTCTAACATTACTACCTTTATATCTCAAAACAAATATCAAGCATCAAATTGATCCTAGTGTTTTATGCACTTTCTATGATAGTTTTTATTATACCCAACTTGGATGCTCACCATTCTAGGACCAAATTTGTAACCATAGCAAATACCATGCTGTTCTAAAAGACTCTCAAAATAGTTTAAGTGAAGCACGGGACACTAGCAATTTCTACAAAATTAATCCACCGTCGTGCTCTAAAAGATATAAGTGAAGTACTAGAGCAAAAACTATCAAGCTCAAAAGATATAAGTGAAGCACATAGAGTATTCTAACAAATACTAATCAAGTGGGATTCTCACAAAAGGTGTGTACAGCAAGGATGATTGCGGTAAACTAAAAAAAAGGACTAATATAATACACGGCGCTCCAAGCAAAACACATATCATGTGGCGAATAAAAATATATCTCCAAGTAAAGTTACCAATGAACGAAGACGAAAGAGGGGATGCCTTCCCGGGGCATCCCCAAGCTTAGGATTTTGGCTACTCTTGAATATCTTGGGGTTCCATGGGCATCCCCAAGCATAGCCTTTTGCCACTTCTTATTCCATAGTCCATCAAATCTTTACCCAAAACTTGAAAACTTCACAACACAAAACTCAACAGGAAATCTTATAAGCTTCGTTAGTGAAAGAAAACAAAACCACCACATAAGGTAATGTAATGAACTTATTGTTTATTTATTTTGGTGTTAAACCTACTGTATTCCAAGTTCTCTATGGTTCATACCACTTAATACTAGCCATAGATGCATCAAAATAAGCAAACAACACACGAAAAACAGAATCTGTCAAAAACAGAACAGTCTGTAGCAATCTGTAACTAACGCAAACTTATGGAATTTTAAAAATCCTACCAAAATAGGAAGTCCTTGGAAATTTGTGTATTGATCAGAAGCAAAAAGAATCAATGCAAAAGCGCATTTCTGTGATTTAAAAAAACTAATTTCGTGCGTGCAAAGTTTCTGTTTTTCAGCAGAATCAAATTAACTATCACCATAGGTTATCCTATAGGTTCTACTTGGCACAAACACTAATTAAAACATAAAAACACATCTAAACAAAAGATAGATGCAAAATTTATTCGTAAACATAAGCAAAAACAAAAAACACAAATAAAATTGGGTTGCCTCCCAACAAGCGCTATCGTTTAACGCCCCTAGCCAGATATAAAAGCGAAGATAGATCTAAGTAGTGCCATCTTTGGCACTCAACTTTTTCATGGGCTTATGCTCAAGTCCCGGAGGCTCCTTGCGTTTCCCTTCATGCTCGGAGATCTTTTGATCTAAGGCATCTAACCGCTTATTACAAAGTGTGATCAAATTACTCGTGCCGTTGATAATCCCACCAATATTCTTAAGTGGTTCAACAAATTTTTGCAATTCACATAACTTCTCTAAAATTTGAGTTCCTTCATGAGAGAAGGGTGATCCTTTCTATAGGGGAAGTACTCCTACTATCCCCTCCATAATTTCATAAGCGGAACTAGGATCAACTTCAATAAATCCCCCTTTTGCGGCAAAATCAAGGAGTTGTTTATGGGGTAAGGTTAACCCAACATAAAAATTGCGAATTAAAATCTTGAAATCTCCTTCTATAGCACAACTACGGTAAGATTCTAACATCCTAAACCAAGCATCTCTTAAATTTTCTCCTTGTCTTTGTTTGAAGTGAAGAACTTCAAAGTCGGGAGACGAAGGGGTAAAGACCGAGCTGGCCATTACGACAAAGTAAATGATCTAACACAGGAGCAAACGGAAAAAGGCAAGCGAAAAGAGAGGAGGAGATTGGGAAAGAGAGGGCGAATAAAACGGCAAGGGTGAATTGGGGGAGAGGAAAACGAGAGGAAAATGGCAAATAATGTAAATGCAAGGGAGATGAGTTTGTGATGGGTACTTGGTATGTCTTGACTTGAGCCAAGACCTCCCCGGCAATGGCGCCAGAAATCCTTCTTGCTATGTCTTGAGCTTGCGTTGGTTTCCCTTGAAGAGGAAAGGGTGATGCAGCAATAGTAGCGTAAGTATTTCCCTCAGTTTTTGAGAACCAAGGTATCAATCCAGTAGGAGGCTCCTCAAAAGTCCCACGCACCTACACAAACAAACAAAGAACTCGCAACCAACAGAATAAAGGGATTGTCAATCCCTTCACGACTACTTGCGAAAGTGAGAACTGATAGAGATAGTATGATAAGATAAATATATTTTTGGTATTTTATAATATAGATGCAAAAAGTAAAGATGCAAATAAAAGTAGAATGAAAGCTTATATGATAAAAGATAGACCCGGGGGCCATAGATTTCACTAGTGGCTTCTCTCAAGATAGCATAAGTATTACGGTGGGTGAACAAATTACTGTCGAGCAATTGATAGAAAAGCGAATAATTATGAGATTATCTAGGCATGATCATGTATATAGGCATCACGTCCGCGACAAGTAGACCGACTCCTGCCTGCATCTACTACTATTACTCCAAACATCGACCTCTATCCAGCATGCATCTAGAGTATTAAGTTCATAAGAATAGAGTAACGCATTAAGAAAGATGACATGATGTAGAGGGATAAACTCAAGCAATATGATATAAACCCCATCTTTTTATCCTCGATGGCAACAATACAATACGTGCCTTGCAACCCTTTCTGTCACTGGGTAAGGACACCGCAAGATTGAACCCAAAGCTAAGCACTTCTCCCATGGCAACAAAGATCAATCTAGTAGGCCAAACCAAACTGATAATTCGAAGAGACTTGCAAAGATAACTCAATCATACATAAAATAATTTAGAGGAGATTCACATATTTCTCATAGATAAACTTGATCGTAACACTACAAAAAAAAGACACATCCGTGACATTTTGGGCCGAACGAATTTTTTTAACATACATATGACACTTCTATGACGATAATTGTGACAAAACCCGGTATCATCATAGATGTGGTGGGGTCCTACTTCTATGAAAAAAATCATGACAGAAAATGGGCTTTTCGTCCTGGGCGGGCCGGAGACGCAGCTGAATGACATTCTTTGGGCCGTCCATGACGGAAAAAACCGTGGTAGAAGCGAGGGGGAGGAAAAATTAGGGGAGTTGCCAGTTACGGTGGGAGGTCGGGGCCGAGCAATGCGCGTTTCTCTCGTACACGTACGCGCGTGTGTGCGTGGCGTTGGCTCTAATTGAACCCGAGCGAGGCGTTGGGCTCTAACTGAACCCGAGCGATTGCACTGCAGGCTACGCGTTTCTGAACCCGAGCGATCAATTGATGGCTGTTAACTGAAGCCGATCGAGCGATTCCTTCGCTACTGCTGCTAACTGAAGCCGATCGATTGGATGAACAGTGAGCGTTGCAGGGGGGGTGGATGAACAGTGAGCGATGGCGTTGCCTCTGCATGAACAGGACCCAGTGGTGTGGAGGGCTGGATGAACAGTAGACGGTGGAGGGGTAGCCGTGTAGGGGTGGTTTAACAGGACCCCGTGGTGTGGAGGGCTGGATGAACAGTAGACGATGGAGGGGTGCCCGTGGAGGGGTGGTTGAACAGTAGCCGGTGGAGTAGCGCGCGGTGGAGGCTGGATGAACATGAGCCCGTGGAGGCTGGAGGAGGTCGACGGTAGCCCGTGGAGGCTGGAGGAGGTCGACGGTGGAGATGAACAGTATCCCGTGGAGTCCCATTTTGCGGTACGCCACACCCCTCCCGATAAACAGGACCCCCATTTCGACCATAGCGCTCCAACACAAGTCCGTTTCGTCCGTTTTGCGGTACGCCACACCCCTCACGATCAACAGGACCCCTGTTTCGACCGTAGGAGGTCCGTTTCGTCCGTTTTGCGGTACGCCACACCCCTCCCGATCAACATGACCCCCATTTCGACCGTAGGAGGTCCGTTTCCTCCGTTTGGCGGTACGCCACACCCCTCCCAATCAACAGGACCCCATTCTGAATGTAGGAGGTCTGTTTCCTCCGTTGTGCGGTACGCTAGGCCTCGTTTCCATCGCGTGTTCCGTCCAAACCCTCCCGATGAACATGACCACGCATTCCATTCTGACCCAGCCGGTTGGCTCCCCATGAACACGACGACGACGTTGTTTGTCCGTTCCGACCCAGCCATGTACGTATGCATGGGTAGGCGTTCGAGACCCTGCCCGTATGTACGTACGTGGCCGTATTTCTTTCTTGCACCCTCGCCGCTGTACGTACGTGTATATGCTACGTGCATGCCTCTACTACGACACGTGCGCCCCTCTACTACGACACGTGCGCGCCTCTACATCGACCAGTATGTACGTACACGTTCGCGACCAGAATGACAATGCTACGTATGCTTCGACCAGGTGGGTCCTGACTGTCAAGCACTTCCTTGCCTGCGAAGATGTAGCTGGTGGGTCCCAGCAGTCAGGGGGGCGAATCGTTTTGTTTTTTTTTGCCCGGACGCACTTCCTTGCATGCGAAGATGTAACTGGTGTCCCAGCAGTCAGGGGGCGAATCGTTTTTTTGCCCGGATGCACTTCCTTGCGTGCGAAGATGTAGCTAGTGGGTCCCAGGAGTCAGGGGGGCGAATCATTTTTTTTGCCCGGACACACTTCCTTGCATGCGAAGGTGTCGCTGGTGGGTCCCAGCAGTAAGGGGGGAAAGGTTTTTTTCGTGAAATATGGTGGCCCGTCTGGTGGAGGAATAATTATTTTCCGCGTAATAAGGAGGCACTTCCTTGCGGCGGCTGTGGACCCAGCTGTCAGCCTCTCCACATACAGTCCACGTCCGATGGAAGTCGTTCCTTGACCATGTTGACCACGCCGCGCCGAGAGCACCAGGGCGGTGGACGACGGCGAGGCCTAGGAAGGGGACGACGGGGAGCCGGGGAAGACACGACAGTGGAAGCCCGCACGGAGAGGAGTACGAGGGTTCACTGGTTCGGCTGCGGTGTGAGGCAGCCGTCGCTGCAGGGCCTGGCTAGCGGTGGGAATAGTAGGGGGCGGTGAGGCCTCCGCGGTAGCACATCCGGCCACGGTAGGCAGGAGAATGCGGCACGACCAGCGCTGGTTTGGGCGGCTGGAGCAAGAAGACCAGAGGTTGAAGAAGCACTATGGCCGTTGGATGGACATCGTACGGTCACTGGAGCTAGAATCGTTTATATTGACTAAATTGACAAAGCCCTCCGTCCCCATCAACTTAGTATGCCCACAAGTCAGCCTCCCACCAAGGTGGGTCCCAGCTAGCAGGGGGTATTCATTTTTTTGTGCATAATAAGGAGGCACTTCCGGTGGGTCCGAGCTGACAGCAGGGGGAACGTTTTTTTTTCGCGAAATACGATGGCCCGTTGGGTGGGTCCCAGCAGTCAGGGGCAAACGTTTTTTTCGCGAAATACTGGTGGCCTGTCCGGTGGGTCCCTGCTGTTAGGTGGAGGAATAATTATTTTCCGCGTAATAAGGAGGCACTTGCTTGCGGCTTCCGTGGACCCAGCTGGTTTCTCCACGTACAGTATTCTTTCGATGGAAGCCAGTCGTTGACTACATTGACCATGCCGCGCCGAGAGCACCACGGCAGTGGATGACGGCGAGGCCTAGGAAGGGGACGACGCGGAGCCGGGGAAGACGCGGCAGTGGAAGCCCGCGCGGAGAGGAGTATGAGGGTTCACCGGTACGGGTGTGGTGTGAGGCTGCCATCGCCGCAGAATAATAGGGGGTGTGGGTGAGTAGAGGGATGCCCTGGCTAGCGGTGGGAGTAGTAGGGGGCGCTGATGCCTGCGCGGCAGCACAGCCGGCCACGGGAGGCGGGAGCAAGCGGTCCCGCCGGTGCTGCTTTGGCGGCTGGAGCAAGAAGATCAGAGATTGAAGAAACACGACGGCCGTTGGATTGACATCCAACGGTTACGTATTCTAGAATCATTTGTTGACGTAATAATAACTAAAAAAATCTTGCATACGCATCAACTAAACAGGCCCACAAGTCAGACCACTCCCTCTTTTTTTTAATAATTTATATATAGCTCATGGCAACTTCTTATGCAATTTATTGTAGTCGTTTTTTGGTTGGCCAGGGCCAATTTTGCATATTTCTGTAGGTTCCAAACTATTTTTCATACCAAAATGTCGAGCCAGATTTAAAGTACTTTGAAGATATATTTAAATTAGGTTACTGCCCAGTGAAATAGGAATTGAAAATGTGAAAAAAAATCAGAAATTTTAAAGTAATTGCCAATTTGTCATCTGTTTTTATATTTACAACCCATTTCATATTACTTTCAAGATTTGCAGGCGTCTTGAAAGAGTTGCAGCCCATCAAGGCATAGAAAAATAAGTAGGCCTGGATTGGGTATTCTTCAGAAAAAATAAACTGGGCTCATTTTCACAAAGAAAAAATAGCTGGGCTGGTCACATGGTGAACATAAAATATAAGCCTGGGCTAGACGGGCCATAGCCCAGTTCAAACCCTGCTCCATCTCAACAATACCAAACAAAAAAAATACTGCTCGAGTAGCTACGTCCCAGGTGTGAGCCGATCTTGTGCTGTTCTCTTGTCTATTGACTATATACGCTCACAATGTCATGGGTCCCAGATGTCAGGAAAACACTAGGAGGAAGCATTTTATTTTTCCATACGCTGATGTGGTGGGCCCCAACTGTCATCCTCTCCACATACTTCTGTCAATTCCTGTTGTTTGTTGACCATGTTGACAACGCGAGAGGGCGGCACCGCAGCGAGCGCATCAAAGCGCGCGGAGGACGTCTACGTTAACGATTTAGGAGACGGTGGGGCGGCGATGCATGCGCTGAGGCGCAGCCAGCCGTGGGAGGCGGAAGCAGGCGGCCCCGCCGGCGCTGGTTTGGTTTTGGCGGCTGGAGGAAGACAGGACTGAAGAAACATGACAGACTGTAAAAGCAGCAGGAGTACTTAACAACCTTAATTGAAACCAGCAGGGGCACTTAACAACCAAAGCTGAAAGCAGTACGAGTACTTATACAACTTCAACCGTACAAAGCACGCCTCGAACAATGCTACTTTGCCTACAGTTAACCAAGGGTGAGGCCGACAAGCCCCAGGACAAGGCCCAGACGCCACCCCGTGCATCCACAACCTTCTGAAAGCAGCTTCATCTTGCAACGTGGTCAATAAACAGGATATTCGCTTTAGAGCCATGGAAAAGCATGAACATAATCTTCTGTCCTATTCTCCAAGATGGTCGGGCCTTCATTATTTGAGACCACCCATGAATAAGTATCTTTTCACCTCCAAGGGGAATTGAGTAGGTCGACATAAACATCATGTTGTGACCAAGCGCAAGTCTGACCCGACCATGGTCAGGCATCTGTATAGGAACAATAGAACTCGGCAGTTCCTGTTTTAAGAAGATCACAGCTGTAAAACTGTGTATAAGCAATAGTTTATGAACAACATATATAACAGAAAACAGCTCGTACCATAAGTTTCTCGACACAGTTGGACCTGTTCAACGAGTGCAGCAGTGGCACACATATCCCACGTGGCCTTCCACCATTGAAACGCCCCACAAGGACCTCAAGACGATCAATAAAGTGTAGGAACTTGTGGATGTCGATCCAGTCAACTTCAGTGCCATTAGTAACAGCCGAGTTATTACAGAGTAACAAACAAGCAGACTGCTTAACTCTGAAAAAACCTACACGTGCCACCAATTATAAGAAAATATTAGTTAGAAGTAGCATCTTCGTGAGAGATTCGTTGCTACTTCTAAAATTAAATTGTGATTAGTTAGACAGAATAGGTGGATTAAGAAGTAATCGAGGCAACAAGCAAGAACCAGATACAAAACTAACATGGATGAACAATTGGAACAACGTCGGGGTGGAAGATCGCAGTGAAGATGAGACTAGGTTCTGCTATTTCCATCAACATTCATGCGCCAACTTTCAGTCTGTAACACTTGAGAAAGTTTACCCAAGTTCGGCCATAAAAAAAGAAGCGATCTTCTTGGTTCATGAACCCAACTTGGAAGTAATATCCATGGCTTGTCTTCACTGTGACCATTAAACTAGTGTATTCAGTTATGGCAAGGCCGAGCATCTTGAGTACATGTGTTCTGGCAGAGCAAATAATACACTTCAGGAAAAATAATATGAGAACACAGCATGTTCAAAAAGCCCCCACCTTCCCGGATAGAGAAGAGGATTCTAGGAACATACTGTGTGCGCATTTCAAAATGTTGTGTTAGGATGAGAAGGAACAAGTGTGGCGTCTCACCGAGGGCGCAGAAATCTGTAGGGTACTCTAATGACCCACAAGTATAGGGGATCTATCGTAGTCCTTTCGATAAGTAAGAGTTTCGAACCCAACAAGGAGCAGAAGGAAATGATAAGCGGTTTTCAGCAAGGTATTCTCTGCAAGTACTGAAATAAGTGGTAACATATAGTTTTGTGATAAGATAAATTGTAACGAGCAACAAGTAACAAAAGTAAATAAAGTGCAGCAAGGTAGCCCAATCCTTTTCGTAGCAAAGGACAAGCCTGGACAAACTCTTATAATAGGAAAAGCGCTCCCGAGGACACATGGAAATATCGTCAAGCTAGTTTTCATCACGCTCATATGATTCGCGTTCGGTACTTTGATAATTTGATATGTGGGTGGACCGGTGCTTGGGTGCTGTTCTTACTTGAACAAGCATCCCACTTATGATTAACATCTATTGCAAGCATCCTCAACTACAACAAAAGTATTAAGGTAAACCTAACCATACCATGAAACATATGGATCCAAATCAGCCCCTTACGAAGCAACACATAAACTAGGGTTTAAGCTTCTGTCACTCTAGCAATCCATCATCTACTTATTACTTCCCAATGCCTTCCTCTAGGCCCAAATAATGGTGAAGTGTTATGTAGTCGACGTTCACATAACACCACTAGAGGCTAGACAACATACATCTTATCAAAACATCGAACGCATACCAATTTCACATGACTACTAATAGCAAGACTTCTCCCTTGTCCTCAGGAACAAACATAACTACTCACAAAGCATATTCATGTTCATAATCAGAGGGGTAATAATGTGCATAAAGGATCTGAACATATGATCTTCCACCAATTAAACCAACTAGCATCAACTACAAGGAGTAATCAACACTACTAGCAACCTACTAGCACCAATCCCGGACTTGGAGACAAGAATTGGATAGAAGAGATGAACTAGGGTTTGGAGATGAGATGGTGCTGGTGAAGATGTTGATGGAGATTGCCCTCTCCCGATGAGAGGAGCATTGGTGATGACGGTGGTGATGATTTCCCCCTCCCGGAGGGAAGTGTCCCTGGCAGAATAGCTCTGCCGGAGCCCTAGTTTGGTTCCGCCAAGGTTCCGCCTCGTGGCGGCGGAGTCTCGTCCCAAAAGGTTGCCTTCTATTTTTTTCTCATCGAAAGACTTCATATAGGAGAAGATGGGCATCGGAGAGCCACCAGAGCGCCCACGAGGTAGGGGGCGCGCCTAGGGGGGCGCGCCCGCCACCCTCATGAGCAGGGTGTGGGCCCCCTGGCCTTCATCTTTGGCGATGATTTTTATTTATTTATTTTAAGACATTCCGTGGAGTTTCAGGACTTTTGGAGTTGCGCAGAATAGGACTCCAATATTTGCTTCTTTTCCAGCCCAGAACTCCAGCTGCCGGCATTCTCCCTCTTTATGTAAACCTTGTAAAATAAGAGAGAATAGCCATAAGTATTGTGACATAACGTGGAATAACAGCCCATAATGCAATAAATATTGATATAAAAGCATGATGCAAAATGGACGTGACATACTCGCACTTTGGGCACTGCAACTGAAACACACTAGATTCAGTACGAAGAAAAATGCATCAACGGCGGCGGCTGCCATCCTAGGATTACCTGCGACCAAGGGACTTGGATTTATCGGGGATGGATGAAGAATTCGTACCTGGTTCTGCATGAGAAAACCCTATGCAATCGCCGAGCAGGGGTTTTCTCTGAACAAGGAGACGAGGGAGAAGGGGATTCAGGCCCAGTGAAATATCGCCGCTTCGTCCGTCTAGCTTACTGTTAAAGCTGGAAAGGGGGGGTTGTGATTTGACGGCTCATTGGTCATTACTGCGGCGCTACGACCGGGGTGTGTCTACCATGAAGTTGTGCACTCTAATTTGTGCATATGGCACGTGGACCCCTTTGCCGGTTGCCCCACATATCAGTGAAAGGAAGTAGAAAGACAGGAGTAACTAGTTACACATATATATATATTTTTACAGAGAGATACTCCCTCTGTAAAGAAATATACAAATCTTTTATATCACATGCTCACCTTGCCGAGAAATATACTCCCTCTGCAAGGCACGGGCATTATGGGGGTTCAAGTTTTTTTATGGCGGTTTAGCTGAGAATATAATACTCAGATAGGCTCACGGTTCTGGACTTTGGGCCGCAGGCCGACCCTGCATGTTTGGGGGACCATGTGTTCTACCTCAGCACTTTTCATATTGCAAGTGATCAGTATGGCACTGGTTTTAGATGTTGTCGCAAGGCGAATACACAAAATTGAATAAAGCACGACAGTTGTTGGAATGAAATCGAACGACAGTTCCTAACCAGCAATCAGAGTTGCAATTCTATCAACGATATACCATGTGATAAATAATACTGTCGTACTACTTATACACACATGACACTTGTTTCACCATGCCAGATTATTATATCAAAATCTCTCGGAAGATAGATCAGTTCGGCAGTTGCGTGCTGCTACTGAAGAATTTCAAAGTTTATTTGGACCAGCTCTCCTTGCCGAGAAAGTTCGATTTTGACATCATCCCCTACCGCAAGATATGATTTAGATTTGAACCTTGACCATCCTTTAGCATCATTCATCATGCGACCATCCTTTGTACTTACGGTATATTGAGCAGGTTCATTCACACCAAGGCTGCGCATGGTAAGAGAAACTTGGCCGTGGTCGCCCGGATTGATGAACGACTCCCTCGTTGCTCTAGGAATTCTCTGTTTACAAACAAGAAGACATACCCAAACAGTTAGATCAAAACAGTGAATCACCTCAACAAGCGCTCGTGTCAAAGAAATTCTGTCTGATTACGCGTCCTCTATCGGCCTCAAGATTAATTTTCACAAGCCCACTCTCATCCCTATCAACACTGATGCAACAACCACGTCTAATATTGCCAACATTTTTGAGTGCAATGTAGGCGCCATGCCTTTCACTTACCTTGGACTTCCACTTGGCACCACCAAGCCCACCATTCAAGAGCTCATGCCCTTAGTTTGCAAAATGGAGCGTCGCCTCATAGCCACAATCGCCATGATGTCATATGGAGGGCGCCTATCCTGGCTCAATGCATCTGTTACCTCACTTCTGGTTTTTGCCATGTGCACCCTAAAGTTTCCTCCCAAGCTGATTGCTATCCTTGAGAAGATTAGGAGGAGATGCTTATGGACAAAGAAAACAGATCAAGGTGACAAGTGTAACT
Source organism: Triticum aestivum (assembly GCF_018294505.1). Lineage (NCBI taxonomy): Eukaryota > Viridiplantae > Streptophyta > Magnoliopsida > Poales > Poaceae > Triticum > Triticum aestivum. Next base: position 514,439,912 of record NC_057804.1, read on the forward strand.
CTTTGGCTGCTTGGGAGATGGTTTGCAAACCAAAGTGCAAAGGTGGATTGGGTGTGATTGATATTAAAGTCCACAATGATGCCCTCTTGTTCAAATTTCTGCACAAGTTCTATAACAAGCTTGACATTCCCTGGGTCACCATGACTTGGGAAAATCAATATGTTGGCCAAGTGCCTCATGTTGTGGATTCGGCGGGGTCCTTTTGGTGGAAAGATGTCTTGAAACTGACGCCAATATACCGAGGGGTTTCTCGTGTGCAAGTGGTGGATGGCTCGACTACGCTGCTCTGGAAAGATTTGTGGTCCACCGATGTGCTCTAGGTGTCACATCCTCGAGCCTTCTCTTATACTTTGCATGAAGACATGACGGTGGCTGATTTCTGGGCCACCATGGATCTGCATGAAACCTTTCAGCTTTCGCTATCTCCTCAGGCTCATGCTGAGGCACTAGATGTCCAACGGGCTTCATTCGAGCTAAACCCTCCAACAGCAACGACTGATATCTGGCATTACATTTGGGGCAAGGCAGATTACAGGCCAAAAGATTACTACAACAATTACTTTGCCACTGCAACTGCCCACCCTGCATTCCAAAAGCTTTGGAAATCCAACTGTACAATGAAAATGAAAGTGTTCGGGTGGCTGCTTCTGCAAGATAGGCTCAATACGTGTGATATGCTTTGAAGAAGACACTATAACATTGGCGATGACTTCGCATGTCTTCTCTGCGGGCATGTAGATGAGACTCTCGACCATATGATCTTCACATGCCCTTTTAGAAAGACATGCTGGGACAAGATACACATTGATTGGTGTGAATTCCAAGATAGATTCACTGCGCTCCACCACAAACAAACGGGCTGGCCAAACTCGTTCTTTGTTGAAGTTTTTTACACCGCTGCCTGGAGCTTGTGGAAGGAAAGAAATAACAAGCACTTCAGAGGTATTGCCCCCAGCATTGATTCCTGGTTTGCCCGCTTTAAAAAGGATCTACGACTTCTGCAACATAGAGTTAAAGTGGCACGTAGAACGGCCCTGCTCTCGTACTGTGACACGCTAGGTTGAGTCACCTCTATTTTGTCCTTTTTATCTTTGTAATATACAGTTAGCATACTGCTTACCAACTTGTATGGAGTAGCTGACCCATCTCTCTGGTGTACCAACCAGGAATAGTGGGGATGATATGTTCATATATGTCTATGTAAACACCCCATTTATATAGATATATGAAAAACAGTGGGAGTTCTCTCCCACTATCAATACCTCAAAAAAAACACAGTGAATCATGTGAAACAACATGGAAAGAAAAAAGAACGAAGCACTTGGGCGGCCAATGCTTACCAAGAAGGTGGACATGTCGGTTTTTGTAAGGACTTTGGTATATGAAGTGCGAACTGCAGCCCAGTCTGTTACCGGTGCAACTGCACGGGCCGGACCAGATGCAAGTGCAAGTGTTGGTGTAGGTGCCGAAGCCGCTGCTGCTGCCGGAGATGGTGCTCCTTATAGAGTTGGTGTCGGTGTCAGAGCAGGTGCCGGTGTCGATGCCCGATCCTCCGGCAGATCAGACTGATCAGCTGACACGGTCGGTGCCCAATCCTCAGCTGGATCAGACTGAGCTGCTGCCGCTGTCAGTGCTAGAGCAACTGCTGGTGCTCGTGCGAGATAGCGGCGATCGTGTCTGGTCTGCTATGATCATCTTTCTAACTTGACTAGGATCCGTGACCGTGATCCAGTTTTTTTCTTCATTTCTTTTAAACGCGAGAAGGACTAATTGTGGCGTTTTTGTTAAACCAAACTGCAGTTCATCATAGGGATTCAGCTTGTACTCAGACAACAGACTGATCCAATTTTTTCCAGTAATATAAGTGATGGATAGTGCCTTCGTTACTGACACGACATAAGAAGTGAAACCTGCAAAAATAGCCATCGTAGAGCAAACCAAACGGTTTATTCTGTGATGAATGTCACATGGAAAAACCTGCATCGTTAAATTGCAGGAAAAGAAAGAAAACATGACATTAAATCAATAAGATTTAGACAGTAAATCAATAAGATTTACTTGATGTGACACAAGTGAATCCTTACTAGGAAATCACTATGTTGAAGAAGTAAACAGAAGATAGATCGTCCAACTACGCGTGGCATGCAGGGGCCCTGCCTACTCCCACAAGCAGGACAGTCCAAAGGTCGTGACGAATCGTATGGACCGAACATCCATGGGACTGGAAATCCTGGTGGGTACGATAAACCTGCAATGCATACAGATATTGGAGTGTAACCATAATTTATAAACCGTCCTCAGAAAAAATATGATCTGGATACTTCGAAATGTACAGACTGAATTGAGTGGACAGACATTAACATAGACCGTTCTCAGGACTAACCACACACCAAAAGCGACAGTACTAATAAACAATACAGGGTTCACAAACAAAAATCAAGTACTAAACAATAGTACTTACTACAGACAAGCAAAGTTGCATTAACTAAACTCTGCAGACTATTTCTTGCCACCGACCTACGGGATGAACCCCGCATAACTGACTAGGCCATGGACTTCGTGTGAGATGTCTACATGCACCATCACCATCTTGTCAACCTTGGAGAACCTAACAGAGTGGTCTTTCCACTCATAAACATGATGATGAAGACAGGCCGCATCAGATTTGTTGGGAAGCTTTACAAGAACCACACCCTTTGTAATCGAAGGCACAGCCAGGAAATTGTTGTGGTCAAGTACAACCTCGAGAACACGCCTGACAACAATGCTACAGGAAAACACTAGTTCAGGACACGTGGCGACAAGGACACAACAGCTGGATAGTTCAGCAGTAGAACTCATCATCAGGTCTTCCAGTTCACACGGCATGACTTTGAGAACTTCATCTCCACTGCGGACCTGGTTCTATTTCAAACAGAAACCATATTTTATTACTACCTCCGTTCAGAAATATAAGATGATTTTCGATATTATACTCCATATATGACTACATATATGCACAGAAATGAGTGAACAAAGACACTAGAACATGTCTTCAAAGGCATGAGAGCAGAGGGATTACATGCTATATACATAACACAAGTTACTGAGGCAAATATACCCTCTTAAAAGGTAGCATTGATGTTCATAAAGTACTCCCTCCGTCCCAAAATTCTTGTCTTAGATTTGTTTAGATACGGATGTATCAAGTCACATTTTAGTATTAGATACATCCGTATCTAGACAAATCTAAGACAAGAAATTTGGGACAGAGGGAGTAGTTGAAAGTAATCTATAAGAAATCAGTGTCAACCTCTCGCATGTTTTGGTCAAAAGAGGAATTTAGAACCGTCATTTGGCACACTAAAATCACATGCAAGATCACCCAGAAAGTTGTACTACCAGTACTAGTACTGCGTGTTAGATGAAAAAACACGATCAAGATCGAGAAAAAGATCGTCAACAAGAGACATTACCTGGACTTGCTTAATGAGGGATCACGGAGAGGGGGGCTTGGCCAGGGCGATGGCTTTGAGCTTGTCTGCGGTAGTCTCGGCAGGGTGCTTGCGCTTCTTCGTACCATGAGCCTCGACGGTTTTGGCCAGAGCCATAGACATCACGTCGGTCGGTGCTCCGGCGTCCATCCAAGAGAGGAAGCTGAGAGAGAAGAGTGAAAGGAGGAATGAGATGAGGGAGAAACGAAGCGAGTGGGGGTTTTCTTCAAGAGAGGAAGCTGAGAGAGAAGATTGAAATGATGGTTGCTTCGTCCGTCCAACTTACTGCTGGAAAGGAGGGTGTTTTGTGATTTGACGGCTCATTGGGCATTACTGCGGCGGTTCGATCGGGGTAGTCTACCATCACTCTACTACGGAGTAATTTAGTGCATGGCTGGTGGACCCAGGTGCTGGCTATCCCACATGTCAGCGAAAGTGAGTAATTTAGTGCATGGCTGGAGGAGGATCTGCACGGTAGAGCGTGTCCACTATTTTTCATTCTAAAGAAAAAAATGATTACAACAAGCATTTCCACTCTTACGACGGAGTAGTGCGAAACACGGCAGCCACTTGAACATACACAGTGCTCCTACTACTAGGCATGTGCAGTGGTTCATACGTCAGTACTACACAATCTTGTTGCTAGTGTAGTAAGCGATGACGATAACAGATGGTGTTGTGCGCATGTCAACTACTCCTATATGTAACATAGTACCGCTTTTTCGACTGTTCGGTCGAGAATGAACGGTGAGATCAATGTTAACAGAACTAGGTCCACAGCGCACGGAGAGTACGGTGCTACAGTACTCCATGAAACATGAACCATATCAAGCACATCCAATAGTGTTAGATAGGGTGTATGAAGGGTGCACGGGATGGAAGCAAAAGTTCCCTTCTCGACCCACTTTTGGGTGTTTGGCAGAGTGCATGAAGGGTGCATGAGTCCACACTAGTAGGTTGACAAAAATACACGAAGAGGAAACAACTATATTGAGATGAGAATGCAACCAAACACACCCACACGCTTTGTGCTACAGTGACTGATCTGCACCGTCTAAGTTTGATCCAATGGTCATGTTGCGCCGAGACATGGACATTGTGGCACCCCGGCTCAGAGAAACCGGAACGCCCCGTATTCCAGCCCAGAGATCAAGGAGAAGTCTTCTGGAATACGACACTGCTTAGCATAGAACAAACCAGCCTTCTATTATTACACGAATATGAATACAAGGTCTCCGATATTACAATGAATAACATCGGTACGGTGACACTACGCCATCCTCAGCTGCTCTATGCAAGCAGCAAAACAACTTGAAGCAGCGGAAAAACTCTAGCAGCGGAACAACAGCGACGGTGGTGAACTCCACTCCGCAGGGACTCTGGCTGGAACGCTTATCCTAGCTCGCACGAACGGAAACCACGACAAGCAAGCAATGAAATCTGGCATGACCTGCAAACTGGCATGACACGCCAGGTCAGTACATCGAATGTACTTCCAAGCTCACAATAATCCAGAAGCATTCAAGACAGACAACAACATGGCAATTACAGGTTAAACATGAATTTAACATGATATCATCAGAATAAGATGGCATGACCAACATAAACATGATACAACTATCTCAACATGAACATATAAATCCGACAATACTAGCATACAACATGATGACACCATATGCACCACTTATTCTGCTCGGTTACCTCGTAACCAACACATGCATCACTTACCAACCTCGGACATCACATGATCATCTCAGGATCAAATCAAGCTTGGCATAAACAATATAGTAGCGATCATTAAATAACCACAAGGAGCTTGATCTTTACCCACGACTCTCGTACAACATCACAAATATACAACAACTCGGTATCCTCAATATCATCGTGATCCTTATGGCGATCACAACCACGACCAACACTTAGTCTCAAACCGTGATCCTTACGGCGATCACAACCCGACCACTACATGGCCCGTGATCCTTACGGCGATCACCACTCGACCAACACTTGGCCAACTTATCTCACTGTTATTAAGCACATTATTCTTATTACTGTTGACTCATGGTGTGACCTTCTCTCGACCTGGGCCCTTAGCCGCGGGCGCGGCTATCGATAGATTTAATATACACTCTGTAGAGGTTAGTACACTGTAACAACACTACGGAACCCATGGCCTCGCACTCCCATTCGGGTCGACCAATGGCATTCTGACAAAACCGTCTACTACCATGACACTCTTCCGGCCACTCCGACTCACTCCTCAATGAGCTAAGTCATGGGTGGCCCCGTGCCTACCTCCAGACACAACGACCACCGTCGTGGCCCCTCCCACACGGGGACACGGATCCAAAAACTAACTCAACAACGGGCACACAAGGTTATGCTTGCCTACCGGGCCAGGGTACAGCACGCCCATAACCTTCCCTTGTTGGAGGCACCGGCGAGAGGCACGACAATAGACCCAGTTAGGACCGTCCCATACCGGTAAGCGTGGTTGCACTGGTTAGTATCGATTCAGAGGCACCATGACTCAGCCAACAGGTGTTCAAGTTCAATTTAATCCGGTTAACTTGAATGCAAATATGCTGAGTCATGATAAAATGCATGAACATGATATCAACATCAACATGAGAGTATCACATAACTTTCCACCATATCAACAATAAATCATATCCACTGAACATCGCATACTGACTAGCATGACCATCTCCAACATCAACATGTACTACTAACAAGCATGAACATACGAAAGGTAATACTAGCAGGTATAACATGATCACAGAGTATAAGACAACATAGCACAAAAGGGAACATGCAAATCTAAACATCACCGGAACAACGATAACCAACTTTTCAACAAGAAAACATTTATTAAAGATTCAAGTTGAAAACCATGGCTACTGCATGACTATCATGAAAGTGGGTATTGTGGCTTACCTGGTGATGAAGAAGGCACTAGGGAGAAGTGCGGTGAAGCCGCAGAAAGATTCGCCGGAAAACGTTCTCTCTCGGAGGGGGCTGATTGAGGGCAGGGGAAAAATGGTCATTTTCAGTATGCCAAAACATAATGAAAGTGACACCACCATAAAGGGCTCGACAAAACGAAGAAGTGAGCGTTGGCTTCACCTCATTTGGAGTTACGGTTGCGGAGATATAAGGTGTTGAACATCAGGGACCAATCTGTGAATAAAACTTCAACAAACAAGTCCCTGGACGCAAAAACTGAAAGTGCATTTGCAGAATACGCCTTCACTTAAGTGACGTGGCAAGGTGGGGCCAGGGCTGGTTAACGCCTGAGGGGCTGACCAGAGGGGTCCACGCGCAGGGGATGGGGCCCACCTGGCCAGCTGGAGGGGGCACGGGCGCTGTCTTCTTCCTCCCGTGCCTCTGTTCCTCTCGTGGAACAGAGCAGGGGCAGGGGAAGGAAGCGGCGAGGGGGCCGGCCGGCTCCGGCCATCTCTGGCCGAGCCGAGGGTACCGGCGGGACCGGGGCGACGAGAGGGTCCCGTTAAGAGGTAGCACGGCCGCCGGGGAGGAGAGGGCTGGAGGGGAGAGGCGGCGCCATGGGAGGATAGGAAGCTTCGGGCGAGGTGGCTTCCGGTGACTCGGGCGGTTTCCGGCGAGGGGAAAGGGGGTGGGGCGGATGAGTGGAACGAGGGGAGTGCGGTGGACGTGGAGGGGATGCGAGGGGAGGCCTGTGGTGGCGGGACCCAAGCCGAGGCCGAGGCGGCCATGGCCGGTGGCGGCAAACAACGGCGAGATGCCGTGATCCCAGAGGGCAAACGAGGCGGGGAACGGATGGATGAGCTGAGGGAGGACTCGGGCTTGCTTTATATAGGCCAGGGGAAGGCTCTGGAGCTCATGGGCAAGCTCCCGACCGAACTTTAATGGCGGGCAGTGGCTGGACATGGCACGGGCATGGAGCTAACGGTGCATTTAAGGCGAACGGCGACGAACCATTGACGCAGGGCGATGCAGGGCATCATGGGGCAGCTACTAGACATGTATGGTGGTCGGGACGAGGAGGGAGGAGACGAGTATAGTGGCCGGAACAAGCCAGAGCATGCCTGCGGCCATGACGCGAGCGTGATCACCACACTCACTGGCGCAAGAGGCGCACTTTGGCGTGGCCAACCATGTGTAGTGGATGGACCTTGGTGCCCTTAGTCCAAATAAATAAATAAATCGGTCCAGGGGCAAAGAAGAGGTTTGCACTTAGCTCCAAAAGTAAATCAGTAATAAGGTGTTTGTAACATGCTGTGGTTAAACCAGCTAGGTAAATCAGTAACTAGCTTGTCTGGGCGGTTTATCTGTCGAAGGACAATCTTTCTGGAGGTTTTCAGGTAAAAGGATCAAGATTTACTGCAGTTGCTTCACAACTGCATACTTGGTCCAGAAATGAAGATCATGATGGTGCACTCACATGGAGTGTCCACTTGAGCTAAGATTGGGCAAAGCTTAGTCATTTGGTCATATTATGGTGCTGTAAAAAGCTCATGCCAAATGGAGAAACCAAAATGGCACTTGCTTCACAAACATCATTTCTGTCCAGAAACTAGAAATAATTATGGTGATCAAATGTCTCATTGAAATGTTGCCAAAATATGTGGAGGGATGTTTTATTGGTATAAGAATGATCTGGTAATTTATCAGGATTTTTGAAGCAATAGAAAATATACTTGCTTCACAATATGAAAATATTGCCAGAAACAAAGATTTGCTCCTGTGCTCACATAGATGATTGGATGGGGCTTAAAATGGGTGAAGGGGTTTTATATGGGCACTTTAAGGTGTGTGAAAAATTTAAACCCATTTGGGTACACCTAGATAGTACTTCCTTCACAGAGCTTTTTGTTTGACAGAAACTTTGAAAATTCACTGAGGAAGATTGGCTAGGCAAATAAATTTGATATTGTGCATGGGACAATTATTTGGACATATAAACATGCCCAAAAAGGTTGGGAGTCCATAGGAGAAATATAAATGACACTTCCTTCACAAAGTGCCATTCAGGGCAGAATGGGAAATGAATTATTGGAGGATTATTTTTGAACATGTCAATGAAACGTTTTGCCATATTTGATCAAGATATGACCCAAAAAATTTATGAGAATTATTTGGGAATTTTAGGACTGATGGAACTATAGGTTGCTTCACAACCTAGGGCAATTGGAGTTATTCCTTTAATAGAAAAGGAATATTCCCAATAAAAGAATATTGGGATTTGGGCTAGGATGGAAATGACAGGGTCTAGGGAAAGATTTGGGAATGACAAGCCACTCTGGAAGCAAAGAAGAGGTCATCTTCTTCGGTTTCCAGACCTCAAAGCCACGGAAAAAGAAAACTCAAGCAAAAACCTCGAAAAAACAAATGAAAAAGAAAGGGCCAAAAAGCAGGCTGTCACAAACCTTACCCCCTTAAGGAAATCTCGTCCTCGAGATTTGGTTGCTCAGGGAACTAGTATGAATATTCTGACTTAAGGAAACCGTTTCCAACTCGGGTATCCTTTTCCTTTATTGTTGTTCCCATTAAATTTTTATCTGACTGGCCCTAGGGTGGTTTGATTCACCGTATCCATATTCTGACAGATCTTACCTGGCTTGCTCATGCTTATATAGGCTCCAATTTCTTTCTAGATCTACTGACTAGCTGAGTGTGAGTTCATTATCACGACTGAATTATATGTCCGTCTCACAAATCCAAAAGTGATTTCCGCTGGGTGTGCTACCCGGCACTGACAACCTTTCATGTAATGATGATCGGAATTTTCTGATGAAAACTCAAGCTCTGACTCATTGCATTGGATTTCTCCACTATATGCAGGTCCTTTGGGTTCCAAACTGTCAGTTCAAATATAACCGTTTCCTGACAGATTCTGACTCGTCGCAGAAGTTTCTGAATCATATTAACTGGTTCCGCGGTCGTGAGCATCAGATCCGTACCAAATATTTGATTGTCTCCTGTCGCGGCCAGCATAAAGGGTTTGGCCTGTATGATAATATCAGCAGACTTGACTGACGATGGTTCTGACGGAATTTTTTTTGTTCACGACATGCTATCCATGATGATTCATATAAGTGAGGACTCATGCTTCCAGACTGTTATTCCTCATGTCGATTACTCATGCTGTAGGCATATCCATGTGGATCAATACTGACTTAGACTGTCCGGGGATCTGCACCATGGGGGTCCTGTATAATTTTCATACCTGCACCACTGGTCTTGCTCCTTCATTATTGTTTTCTTGGTCTGGATCCTTGGCTAAAAGAGCTGGGCCATATTGCTTCTTCGTATGACCATAGGTACTGTCGGTGCAATTTTTCGGGAGTTAAATACACCTATAGTACATAAACTTGCGTGGTGGGTACAAAATCATACATAAAGTTGAAAAATGATGCAAATGGGTCATTGAACTATAATTTCGGGTACATTTTGCTACATCTTCTGTTAAATCTAATGGTAATTGCAAGGCTTGCCGTTAACTCGCAGGCCAGCATGGTAGTGGGTATATGTATACGCTGGGTCCACTTGTTAGATGACTAGAGAAGGAGAAGCAAATATGTAGACGTAGGATTTGACCTTCGGACGTGAGATGTTTCAAGCACAGGGCTCAGGGCATTTCCAACGCTGATGCAAACCTCCTGCAATGATCCAAATCACGGAAGCCACCAACGTTGGTCTGTATCGGCCCGTGACACGGTTCAGATGTGATTTCTCCTGCAAACCGAAGATAAAATTGAGGGAGGTTTGCGGGAGTCCAGACCGATCCCAAGCCCGTTTCTGACCGCCCTGATCCATTAAAAACCCTCCCACTTCCCGTGCGTGTTTGGTCAGCGCCGCTCTAAAGCGTCAGCACCCGTGTACATGCCCGGTCAGAACGGATGCGACTGCTCACTGGCGCTGTCATTGAAGCAGCGCGCCGGCCGAGAGAGCGCCACCCGCGTCACTTCCCAATGCAGGTGATTGCCACGTGTTCAAACGACACGACGGCCGCCTGCCCGTCCGCCTGCCGCCTGCATTGATGGAACGCGATTGCCGAGGTGTCTTCTCCGACGTCACCCGTCCACCCCTCTGCCGCCCACCGATGCTATATAAAACCGCTACCCCGGCCATATCCACAATCATCCCTCTCCACACCACTCCCCGCCATGGATCCCTCTGCGGCCAAAGCTCTCTGAGACGGGCTTACGTCGAAGCAGAAGAAGGACATGCCTGCCATTGATGTTGATTGGCAGGCCGGCAGGCAGCCGGAGGACGTGCAAATGGAGGACACCTCTGACAACGAGCCAACGCCACCCTCCTCTTCCTCTCCACCCTCGCCAGTGCATTGCACCATGACTATCGGCGAGGCCTGTGCCCATTATATGGACATGGTGCGGCAGGAGCAGTCCCGGGAGGCGCAAGCCGAGGCCAACTACAACCACAAGCTCCTTCAGGAGCATCTGCATGCGGAGGAGCTGGTCGCCGCCGGCAGGGCGGTCGTGCCGGACGTGGACTTGGTGGAGCAGGAAGCACGGCTTGAGTCCTATACGAAGAAGGATACCTGGTCGATCTTTTTTGCAATTGAATGAACTCAATATCTCACGTACAAGCATGTGGTTTCTCAATTAGGCTAGTGGACTAATGTTACAGCTCGACACGTTAAAGCTAGCTAGCTTTGTACACCGGTGAGATCATATTGCCAACGGGCAACATACCGAATATACAGGCAGGTGATTCAACCTCTCCGCCGGCGGTGAAGGTCAAGGCTGCACTTTTGATACCCTCGTTAACTTTGCTTTACGAGTAGTCCAACCTCTCTGCCGTCGTCACCAGCACATATCTAGTCAGCTGATAGGTGGACCCGCATATACGTATACACAGAACATAGTGGGCTGCAAGTTAATGTCACACCGTCCGATTTAACAGCAAATGTATCAAAATGTATCCGAAATTATAGTTTAGTGGCCCATTTGTATCATTTTTCATGTTTATGTATGAATCTTTACCCACCGCGCAAGTTCATGTACTATAAGTGTAATTAACTCATTTTTCGGCAATCATAGCTTATCCTCATTTTTCCGACAAGGTAACCCATTAAATGACAGGTTCAACACCTCTCAAGTTCTGATCGTCGTGAAATGATCATCCGAAACCCTTGCAAAAAACCGGCAAATAAATCAGTAGCCACCGGAATGGGCTTTACAACTCAGATCTGGGACATTACTGAAATAACTCAACCATGGCTCAGGACGGCCGAAAAACAGCTCAGAGCATGAGACCGGGTTGATAAGAAGAAGGTGGCAGCTCCCTAAAATAGCCAAAAAGCAGCTATAGGGCTATTGTCACAAAAAGAAACTTAACAGCTATACGAGACGGCCGAAAAGTAGCTCAGACTCGTGACAGTCGTTGAAGAGAGAAACAAAAACAGGCATCCACCCCGGATAGCTAGAAATAGCTCATACCACAGGGGTGGTGCCGTCATTGGAAAAAAAGGAGACAAGGGCTCATCAAGATCATTTTCCAGGCTCACGGGTACTTGTATTGAGCTCATTGATGTCGTCAATCCTCATAATCCTTTGTCACACTGCGGTGTTTACTGGCTTTCTTCTCTTAATCATCCTCACGTGGTTATCAGATCCTCATCCGAGTGACTTGTAAGATCTTGACGGTATGCTCATTGCATATATATGAGAATCTGATTCCCGAGACAAACGTGTATTCTGACTGATTCTTGATTCTGACCAAAATGTTGCGGATCTGATTCTTGGGATTCACTGCCACATGCTGTCAATTCATAGTGTACTACCTTGTACCAATGTCTTACTGAGGAATATTTGCTGGCTTGTGCTCGAAACTTTCACTGGACAGCTTGCTGAAGAAGACTGGGTATCGTGCTTCAGAAGCTTACCCCCTTAAAGACTTTGCTGGGGACAGACTCGGTACCTTATGCCGGAAGCTTTTGCGGTTGCTTACTGAAGAAGGCAGAGTTCCTTGCATGGGAAATCATCCACTTATCGTACTGAGGAATATAGATGAATCTTGCCTTGGAAACTTCTCTGGTATCTTGGGAGGAAAAGTGGGTTGCTTACACCAGAAACTTCTCATTGTGATATGCGGACCGATTTCCACATATATAACCATCTGAATATTTTTGATGTTGATTTCTTGCATGAAACGGGGTTTTGCAGGACTATTCCCCTTTTCGAGTATATGCCATATTTTTGCTTGCTTCCAGGTACATCGAGTTCCAAAATCATCCTCAACGAAAAATTAAACTTGTATCTGAGCCATACCTTTGATAATATTCTGTCAACCTTGCACACAATTTATCTTCTTTCTGATTTAATCATTTTGTTGTGATGAGTGCATCTTAATGCAAACTTAATACTGACGGTTGATCCAGGATTTCTTTTGCATCCAGACAAGATATTACAATTTTCATCGCAGTCAGCTAATAATTCCATTCTGTTTAGCTGAGTTTCCAAATATATGCATTTCTTGCTGACTCTTCGGGTCCGGTGTCGGCTGACGAGCAACTTTGATAGGGGAAAAATTTGTAACACTGAAGGCCCAAAGAAAGGAACAATAGAAATGACTAAAACAAAGCACACAAGCATCCTACTAATATAATTAATCAAGCAATCATCACATATTAGTGCTACTCACACAATAATATGCATGCACACCTAAGCACACATATTCCGCGGAATCTCCGGTTCAACGATCTAACATGCTGTGACGATGTGCACAAGGATGAATAAATGTGTAGAAGAATTGGTGTAAACAGCGCTACACCAAGTGCTACCTTAGCCAGATAGCAACCTGGACTAGCTCGGAGGCGAGGACGCACTCGGTAATCATGCAGTAGGACATGAAGGTCGCAACCACATTATTATCAAGTGGGCGGAAAAAGATCCGCACTCGTCCAAGAAATAGGATTGCGGGGAAAAACTGAGGCTGCTGACATTGCCCTTTCTTGATAACTAAGATTATTAAGGGCTGCCAACACGACAAAATAAAAGAACGATTCGGGATAGAAGCATGTCCATCACCGAAATGATAGGCGGGACTGAAGGAAAGACATCAGTGCGATGCCTGAGCACCATTTTTGCAAACATTGTCGGGATTACTTGGCATCACTCTGTTGGGACAGAAATGACACCAAACATCGAAAGAAAAAGGAACTGGGGAAATGCAAAGGTTGAGCTGTAGTGGATCCGAACCGATGCCAGCTACACTCACCAGATAAACCGTTAGTACAAATACTAAGGCTATATGCATGCCATGCAACAAACAAATGCAGCAATCAAGTGCAACAAACCATCGGGGGTCTATACTATCGTTTTCTAACGCTCACGCGGTCTAGGGTGTCCTACGGCCAGACCTGCTATGATACCAAGCCTGTGGCACCCCGGCTCAGAGAAACCGGAACGCCCCGTATTCCGGCCCAGAGATCGAGGAGAAGTCTTCTGGAATATGACACTGCTTAGCATAGAACAAACCAGCCTTTTATTATTACACGAATATGAATACAAAGTCTCCAATATTACAATGAATAACATCGGTACGACGACACTACGCCATCCTCAGTTGCTCTATGCAAGCAGCGGAACAACTCGAAGCAGTGGAAAAACTCTAGCAGCGGAACAACGGCGACGGTGGTGAACTCCACTCCGCAGGGACTCTGGCTAGAACGCTTATCCTAGCTCGCACGAACGGAAACCACGACAAGCAAGCAATCAAATCCGGCATGACCTGCAAACTGGCATGACACGCCAGGTCAGTACATCGAATGTACTTGCAAGCTCACAATAATCCAGAAGCATTCAAGACAGACAACAACATGGCAATTACGGGTTAAACAGGAATTTAACATGATATCATCAGAATAACATTGCATGACCAACATAAACATGATATAGCTATCTCAACATGAACATATAAATCCGACAATACTAGCATGCAACATGATGACACCATATGCACCACTTATTCCGCTCGGTTACCTCGTAACCAACACATGCATCACTTACCAACCTCGGACATCACACGATCATCTCAGGATCAAATCAAGCTTGGCATAAACAATACCATAGCGATCATTAAATAACCACAAGGAGCTTGATCTTTACCCACGACTCTCGTACAACATCACGAATATACAACAACTCGGTATCCTTAATACCATCGTGATCCTTACGGCGATCACAACCACGACCAACACTTAGTATCAAACCGTGATCCTTACGGCGATCACAACCCGACCACTACATGACCCGTGATCCTTACGGCGATCACCACCCGACCAACACTTGGCCAACTTATCTCACTGTTATTAAGCACATTATTCTTATTAATGTTGACTCATGGTCCGACCTTCTCTCGACCTGGGCCCTTATCCGTGGGCGCGGCTATCGATAGATTTAATATACACTATGCAGACGTCAGTACACTGTACCCACACTACGGAACCCATGGCCTCGCACTCCCATTCGGGTGGACCAACGGCATTCCGAGAAAACCGTCTACTGCCATGACACTCTCCCGGCCACTCCGACTCACTCCTCACTGAGCTAACTCATGGGTGGCCCCATGCCTACCTCCAGACACAACGACCACCGTCGTGGCCCGTCCCACACGGGGACACGGATCCAAAAACTAACTCAACAACGGGCACACATGGTTATGCTTGCCTACCGGGCCAGGGTACAGCACGCCCATAACCTTCCCTCATTGGAGGCACCGGGGAGAGGCACGACAATAGACCCAGTTAGGACCGTCCCATACCGGTAAGCGTGGTTACACTGGTCAGCATCGATTCAGCGGCACCATGACTCAGCCAACATGTGTTCAAGTTCGGTTTAATCTGGTTAACTTGAATGCAAATATGCTGAGTCATGATAAAATGCATGAACATGATATCAACATCACCATGAGAGTATCAAATAACTTTCCACCATATCAATAATAAATCATATCCACTGAACATCGCATACTGACTAGCATGACCATCTCCAACATCAACATGTACTACTAACAAGCATAAACATATGAAAGGTAATACTAGCAGGTATAACATGATCACAGAGTATAAGACAACATAGCACAAAAGTGAACATGCAAATCTGAACATCACCGGAACAACGATAACCAACTTTTCAACAAGCAAACATTTATTAAAGATTCAAGTTGAAAACCATGGCTACTACATGACTATCATGCAAGTGGGTATTGTGGCTTGCCTGGGGATGAAGAAGGCACCGGGGAGAAGTGCGGTGAAGCTGCGGAAAGATTCGCCGGAAAACATTCTCTCTTGGAGGGGGCTGATTGAGGGCAAGGGGAAAATGGTCAATTTCAGTATGCCAAATCATAATGAAAGTGACACCAATAGAAAGGGCTCGATGAAACTAAGAAGTGAGCGTTGGTTTCACCTCATTTGGAGTTACGGTTGCGGAGATATAAGGTGTTGAACATCAGGGTCCAATCTGTGAATAAAACTTCAACAAACAAGTCCCTGGACGCAAAAACTGAAAGCGCATTTGGCAGAATACGCCTTCACTTAAGTGACGTGGCAAGGCGGGGCCGGGGCTGGTTAACGCCTGAGGGGCTGACCGAAGGGGTCCACGCGCAGGGGATGGGGCCCGCCTGGCCAGCTGGAGGGGGGCCACTACAAGAAATATGTCAACTAGTGACCTTTTGTCAGTGACCCTGGAAGAATTGGTCATAGATCTATGACCATTTCATACCAATTGGTCAAAAGCTGTTCGGGGGGCTCCAAACCCTAAACTATAACGACCATTTTGGTTAGAAAGGTCGTAATTTCCTTACACGAAATGGTCATAAAGCAGATAGCACAGGTCCGCTGCCTTATTTCTAGCTGATCATGACCAATATAGATGGTCATCACCTTGTAAATTGTGGTGGGTTGCTATGACTAGGCACCACCTCATCAGTTTTGCCTATGTGTCATGTCCATGTGGCAGTTTTTGCCCTAGGTTGTGAAGCAACCTGTATTTCTATCATTCCCAAAATTCCTAAAAAATCTCATAAATTCTCTGGGTCATATCTTTGTCAAATATGTAAAAAACCTTCCTTGCGTAGTTCAAAAATAATTGAAAAATATTCATTTTCCTATTATGTTCAGAAAAACACTTTGTGAAGGAAGTACAACTTTGGCATGTCCAAATGGTATCCATTTTCTATAGTGCTTTCCTCTACCCAAATAACCATCATCCACCAGATGCCAGCTCAATCCATTCATTATTTTGAGCCTGGCTTCGACATTCGTATTTATGTCCAATGTGGTACTTTGCAAAGCAAGTACCACCTAGGCTCCTCCTTTTGAGCTGAAAATTTGTGAAGACGGTCTTCTTAGTAATTGATCATCCTCAGCCAAAACTCACACCCATTAGACATGTGCATTTGCCGTACCGCTAATCAAACACTTAGCTGCTTATTCATGTTTGAGCATCCATCGGTCTCCTCGTGAGAATATTATGTTGTGATTTTCTTCCTAGAACCTACCTGGGGAGGCCCAACCCACTAGACATGCCTAGACAGCCCAGAACACATGGCAACGCCATGGTCATGCGGTGTCCACGCGGCGGGCATGCGAGTTTACACGCTCTAGAGTTGGGGCCCTCAGCCACCGTCCAAACCTCGACGTATCGCCACAAAACCATGTATTTATGATTAAATAGGTACTTATGGAACTAGAAATGATTTTTGAAAAAATAAATAGCAAACTATGAGGCAGCTGCAGTTCAAATTTAACCCGCTTCCACCTGAATCGGCGGGAATTTGTTTGTTTCACCAGAGGTGGATCAAAACTTTTGACACCCAACCATTTTGTCAATTGTGCATTAAATATGGCCTAGTATTTTATAAAATTGATTTGGTCCAATTTTGCAACAAATATATGGTAGGTCCTTCATAAAAAAACTCATTTCACGCACTCAGAAAATAGAAAATGAATTTTCCGTGCAAAGAAAATGAAAACTTCCTTAGGCAACATTGTTTGCCATTCCAAGATGCACCCTTGTGCACAATATGAGATCATTCGAACAAACTATGCCATGAATGTGGCCATGAGATTGATCATTTGGCTTGAAAGCCATGAATCTTCACGCATGATAGCTCATTTCTGAGAACACTTTTTTAAAATAATTTCCGTATTACAAGTTTATTATTTTTCCTGGAAACTTGGTCACATATAATAGCACAATGCGAAGGTTTTCCAATTTTTTTATTTTTTTGAATTTTTTATGCCCGTTTCAAAATGCGGTCAAAACGATGGGCTTGACCGTTCCTATCTAGTGGTTGAATCTTGGAAAACTTTTGATGTTTCTCTGATTAAATAGATACTTATGTACATAGAAATGATTTTTGGAAAAAATAAAGAGCAACCTATGAGGCATCTGCAGTTCAAATTTGACCCGCTTCCAACTGAATCGGCTGGAATTTGTCATTTTCACCAGAGGTGGATCAAAACTTTTGAAACCCAACCATTTTGTCAATTGTGCATTAAATATGACCTAGTATTTTATAAAATTGATTTGGTCCAATTTTGCAACAAATATATGGTAGGTCCTTCACAAAAAAACTCATTTCGGGCACTCGGAAAATGGAAAATGAATTTTCCGTGCAAAGAAAATGAAAACTCCCTTAGGCAACATTGTTTGGAATTCCAAGATGCACCCTTGTGCACAATATGAGATCATTTGAACAAACTATGCCATGAATGTGGCCATAAGATTGATCATTTGGCTTGAAAGCCATGAATCTTCACGCATGATAGCTCATTTTTGAGAACACTTTCTTAAAATAATTTCCGTATTACAAGTTTATTATTTTCCTGGAAACTTGGTCACATATAATGACACACTGTGAAGGTTTTTCATTTTTTTGATTTTTTTGAATTTTTTATGCCCGTTTCAAAATGCGGTCAAAACGACGGGCTTGACCGTTCCTAGCTAGTGGTTGAATCTTGGAAAACTTTTGATGTTTCTCTGATTAAATAGATACTTATGTACCTAGAATTGATTTTTGGAAAAAATAAAGATCAAACTATGAGGCAGCTGCAGTTCAAATTTGACCCGCTTCCTACTGAATCGGCGTGAATTTGTCTTTTTCACCAGAGGTGGATCAAAACTTTTGACACCCAACCATTTTGTCAATTGTGCATTAAATATGGCCTAGTATTTTATAAAATTTATTAGGTCCAATTTTGCAACAAATATATGGTAGGTCCTTCACAAAAAAACACATTTCGGGCACTCGGAAAATGAAAAATGAATTTTCCGTGCAAAGAAAATGAAAACTCCCTTAGGCAACATTGTTTGGAATTCCAAGATGCACCCTTGTGCGCAATATGAGATCATTTGAACTAACTATGCCATGAATGTGGCCATAAGATTAATCATTTGGCTTGAAAGCCCTGAGTCTTCACGCATGATAGCTCATTTCTGAAACAGTTTTTTAAAATAATTGCCATATTACAAGTTTATTATTTTTTCTAGAAACTTGGTCACATATAATGACACAATGCGAAGGTTTTCTAATTTTTTGAATTATTTTATGCCCGTTTCAAAATGCGGTCAAAAGGGTGGGCTTGACCGTTCCTAGCTAGTGGTTGAATCTTTGATTTTTTTGTGTTTCTATGATTAAATAGGTACTTATGTACCTAGAAATGATTTTTGGAAAAAATAAAGAGCAAACTATGAGGCAGCAATTTGACCCGCTTCCAACTAGATCGGCAGAAATTTATGTTTTTCACCAGAGGTGGGTCGAAACTTTTGACACCAAACAATTTGGTCAATTGTCCATTAAATGTGTCCTAGTATTTTAGAAAATTGATTTGGTCCAATTTTGCAACAAATATATAATAGATGCTTGACAAAAAAACTCATTTTGGGAACTCGAATAAATGGAAAATGAATTTTTAGTTAACTGCGACCAATTTTGTAGTTAACTATGACCAATTTAGATGGTCATGACATCGTATGCGTGTACTGCATTTTGATTGGTCCGTGGGCGTTTCACGTGGATCGTGGATGGAACACCGTTGGATTTTTGCGGATCTAATGGCTACCCTCACGCAAGCCCACCCAAGCCGAAACCCTAGTCCTCGTGGACATTTTTCATCCACCCCCCGCCTCCTTTCTTTCTCCCCTCGCTCTCCGGCCCCCGCACGCCTCCCCTCTCCTCCTCCCTTCCCCGCTCAATCCCATGGCGAACCCCGTCGCCTCCCCTCTCCTCCTTCCCTCCTACGTGCGTCGGCCACCTCCCTCCGGCGGAGCTCGACCCCCACACCCCAAGCACCACTGCTCCACCCTCTCTCGAGCCCCTCGATCCGAGATCCCCGTCTCCAAGTCACCCTCTCCTTCCCTCAGATCTCGATCCGCCGCCGACCATCATCGACGACCCTCACCATAGACAAGATGGAGCTCCTCCCTCCCTCCCGTTCTCCCTAGCCTTATCCACTTCGAGCCAACCAACCACTCTGGACCCCTCCTCCCCCACCCAGCCTTCTTCCTCTCCACCTCCGTCATAGGTTCCAGGAGAGCCCGCCTCGCCTTGCTGCTGCCTGATGCCACCAGCGGAGGCACGCCGGAGGGAGCATGAAGGTCTCCGTCATGTGAACCCTACAGAAATGAAAACCCTACATAACCAACCAAAGCCACCAACCCAACCCAGCATAGTCGAAAGTGTTCCTCCTTCTCCTCTGCCCCCAAATCCAGCCGCCGTCCCCAAATCCCAACCCCTCCGGCGACCTCGTCTTCCCCATCCTCGGCCTCCGCCCTCTACCCCACCTCCGGCGCCGCTACCCTGTCCCTTCGCCCCAGATCCACTCGAGCGTGCACAAAAGGATTCCTCGCCCCGCGGCCACCGCGCCCTCGTCCTTCACCCTCTAGCCGCCATGTCCAACCTCCGCCTCGGGCGCCGGATCCGCATCCACCTACGGCGGCTGCTGCACCGGCAGCATGATGGAGGCCGGAGATGGACTGCATCCCCTTCTTTTGCCTGGGTGCGGCACATGGCTCCCTGACGGCGAGCTAGGAGGCTCCGGCAGCAACTCCGAGCACCCTCCCGACGTCCTGCAGCACCTACACGGCCAAGGTACGCGCTCCTTCCTTCCCCATCCTCCCAAGTCGAATACTTTCAGCACGTCTGACGTGCCGCTGCTTCTTTGGTTAAACCAAGGACCAAATTCGTCAGTGAACCAGTAGATGAGCTGAATGTTAGTATTGTGTTTGGGTCATGTCTAGTACTACTTGACAATCACATCAATGCAGTGAATGTGTTGTAGCTAGTATTTTGCCCTCCTTGCTTGTTTGCTTGACCTCATCTGGTACTGGTAGGGTCTTTTTGGTCACTACAGGTTGTTAGGATCTTGAGAGGGGATGATTCGAAATAAGTAGGCTCATCTTCATTACTTGCTATATATACGGTTCTGTTGTATGCTTGCAAATCTGTTTGATTTGGTTGTTGTTTGTTCTTGTCCAGTATGTGTTCGGTGGTTAGCAAGGACACCAAATAGTCATGTAGTAACAAGGATCAGCAGCAAGCATCACTCTTCTAGCGTTTTTATTTCGATACTAGGGCTATGTTAGGTTTGAATCCCAATTTTTCTGTGGTAGCACAACAACTGTTGTGTCTCTCCTTATGTTAGCCATTTTATGCTTCTGATCTGGCCGTACAGACACCGATGGTGCATAGCTAGCTGGCTATAGCTTCATCCTGCTGGCCTTTTTTGGACATTGTGCCGTTGGTTCTCATTTCACCTCATTTTATTGGTATATACCTGCAGAATTGTTTCCATACCAAGGGCCATGTTGTTGTTTGAATTTTAGTTTTGTTCTGGTAATACAAAAAGTGCTCTGTTGGTTCTCATTTTACCTCGTTTTATTGGTATATATACCTGCAGGCGGAGTAGCGGGTGGGGGAGCGAAATCAGGTGATGGCCAGCAAGTCAAGGCCGTCACGACGGCCGGTGGCGCAACACGCGACTGTGGCGGACCTGGTTCGGGAGACCCCATCCGCGCGCGTCCAGGCAGGTTCGGACCGTGGTCGCCCTCGTACGTCAGTCGACAGCATCGGAGCTGTGTCGGAGCCAATTGCTGGGCATGTCGCCGAGACTGACCAAGACGCCACGGCTGCAAGTGCTGGGCATGTCGCCAAGAAGACCAACAAGCAGTACTAGCTCTGTAAGTTTGGCTTGATGCAAATCTTGTCAATTACTATGGCTTTTAGTTACTGGCGGTCAAGTTAATGCAAGTCCTAGTGGTGATGTAGAGGGAGATCTAAGTATGGTTGTGTATCCTTAAAATTTCAAGTATGAGGGAGATCTAAGCATGCATATATACCCATTAGTTTGTGTTCTTGATATCTACCTGTAGTGTCATGAGGAATAAATCTCCTCACTTCATATGTTGCCCTATGGAATTCAGCAGACACTTTTTATCAACACTAAGTTCAGATAAATAGGCGCTGCTTAACATACCTAAGAGTGTAGCATGTTGTGAAGTGATGCTGCAACTCGAGATATATGGCTGCTGCTCTGTGCATATGCTGGCTAGTGCCTTGATCTAACCACTGGCGAGACGCGTCCTGCATTCATGAGGTTTTGCTGATTCTGTTTGTTTGATGTGAGTCTTGTGTTGTTCTTTGTTTCTGCTCAGGCGGGGCTCAAGGAGACAGCGCTCGACCTGGCCAAGTTCGTCGACAAGGGCGTCCAGGTCAAGCTCACCAGTGGCGGGCAAGGTTGATTCGATCCGCACTGCCCAAGTCCCCTCTCTTTTTCCTCTCTTCATCTATTGTGCTCCTTTACATCATCGTCAGATCCACTAGATGCCCCCCTGTCTGCTTGCCTTAGGCTCTGCCGCTGGTGCAGTGTTTGGTGTAGAGATTGTGATGAATGTCACCGATACAACTTATATAGTTTGGTCTTCGTCTGATTTAGTTATTGCGCCTTGTGTTCCTGTATATTACTAACAAATGCCTCGCTGTGAGTTGTTGGCTATTTTCATTCTAGTCAGCAAACAAATGCCTCTGTGTAAGTTGTTTATCTAGTCCCTGTTGTTCCCTTGTTCCTTGCGTTGTCGTGGCTGCTGCTGGCCATCGGCCAACACCCTGTCTGTTGTCTCTCTACTCCTTGTCTTATTTTAGTTATTCCAATAGCACTGGAGCAACCTAGTCCCTGTAGGTTTGTTAACAACGGGGCTGATTAGTTGGACTGTTGGTGTGGATTGTTTTGCCCTTTCTTGCATCTCAACAATTCTAATTACATAAGACAAAGCTATGTATGCTTCTTAGAATTTCCCTATACAATCTTGATGGGATTAGGAATATGATCATGTCTGCTATAGAATTGGATTTCTCTGGTTGTTCCGTAAACTGAATTTGGTTCAGTTAAAAAACTGCACTACCTGACAGTTTTGGGCAGCGAGCTTCTAACTTAAAAACTAGTTTGTTATGCTCATAATTTCAAGTTGGCCTCTACATATGAGTTGTAAAGCATGCTCTAAGGTTTCCGTAGAGTACTCGTTTGCTTCGTTTGGATGTATGGTTTGAGAGAAGCCGTCTATTTAGTTTGCTGTCCAGAAATATAGTACAGTTTAATGTCGGTGGCGGTCTTGTCTTAGATAGATTCTGTAGTGTATTAATCTCACTGGGTAGAGTGGCCTACTTGCACACTTTTATTGACTCGTTGGTTGCTGATTACTTTCAAGCGAGTAGAACATGTCTCAAGCAACTATAGTATTCCTTTCCCTGAATTGCTCCCTTGTTTTGCTGTGGCCGTATGCTCCATGGTCAATGATGCGTGCTGTATACATATTAAAACCAAAATTGGAGTTTTTTCAGTTGTGCATATTAGAACTGAATTATGCTCTGTTTTGCTGTAGTTGTATGCTCTTATTGATCAATTGTTTAGTGGGTTGTTCAAACTAAACTCGTCCAGTCAGCTTGCTATGATGTATTGTATATTACTGTACTTCAGACATCTTGTAGAATTTGGGCCTGAGCTGCAGTTTAACTCTCTATGTGTGTAGATCATTTTGGTGCGCACCACAATGAGGAGGTGGATGATCTACCCAATCTGATCATTGTCGACACTATCATCATCAGGTCCTTGTTCCCTCTATTCTTCCTTCGTTGTGATGTTAGTCTGTGTGCGCTCACTAGTATTGTTAGATCCTGTAAGTTGAATCAATGGTAGTGGTAGTAGAGTAGTATTTTTCTTCAGGTGAACCAGCAAACCAACAATTAGCAAGTTATTTTATGGTCTATAACGGATTGCATTGCAAATATATTGTTCTTCATCGCCTAATGCTTTTGGTTGCCAACAATAGGACCTATATAGCTAGTAAACCAGCAATTAGCAAGTTATTTTTATGGTCTATCATGCTGAAATAGAAAAAATGTTTTGTGTCACATGCTTAACACACTGAACTATATACCTCATTCGTCTATAGAGAGAAATGCACCTGGTTGTTTAACACACTTACTGAACCAATCAGCCTATAAACTCAAACTACCACCAGTATCCAACAAACGACTATGGAAATAACTTTTGCCATCAATCCTTTGTTTCAACAAGTACTAATATTTTGGCAGGACAAAGGGTTGCAAATTCTGATGCTGGTTTATGTTCTTCTTTTAGGTTATGAGAGATGATGCTGGAGAGATGCCCTTACCAAACTTGAAGGGCTGCAACCAAATCTAATTGGCAGCATAGCAGTGATCTTCGAATATCTAAGCTAGTGATCAGCGATTTCATTTCAGCAATTTCTTTTCTGTTTGGCCTTCCTATAGGTTTGCACCTAAGCGGAAGTTGTACTCTATATTAGCAGTTGCTGGAGCTGTGATGCTATTTATTTGTTGCCAAGGTTATTTGAACATGGCTGATTACAATCTTTTAGTTCCTGCTTCTCATGTCTATAATGTGATGAAGATGTAATCACAACAACTGATGTATGATGAAACAAATGTTGCTTTGAAAGCAAACTTGAAAAAAAAGTCAATTATTTCTCTGTCGTCTAGCCCTTTTACATTAGTGGGCTGAAAATATTGATGGGCTAGAAGAGGCCTTGGTAATTGGGACCCCTCTGAATAGTGGACACATCTTTAAAAAAAAGAAATACTTGAACTGCTCAGTCAAAATGGCCATGGCCCAAAAATAAAAAGGTTGCGATGTTGGGCTTGGCCCATGAAGCTAACAAAAATTGACAGAAAAAATACACTAAATTGGCTGAATTAATGGGCTCGACCCATATAAACACCCAATTGGACCGGGCTGATTCTAATTTTTGACCTTTTCAATTGGTCGTAATATTGCCACATCAGCTTGCCCCGTCGGATACGACGTGGCCTGGGAAGACAGCTAGTGACCAAAACAAAACAATAGGCATATTTTGGTCGTAAACGTCTACGACCTTCTCACAGAGAAGGTCGTTAATTTCGGTTTACGACTGCCAGCTTTTGACCTTCTGTTTTTGGTCACAAAAAGGTCGCAAATGAAAAACAATGACCTTTCAGTGACCAACAGTCAAGGTCACAAGTTGACATATTTCTTGTAGTGGGTGAGGGATTCCTGGATAAGGGGGTATCCGGACAGCTGGACTGTGTACAACGTCCGGACTATTGAAGCGTGAAGATACAAGACTCAAGACTTCGACCCATATCCGGATGGGACTTTCCTTGGCACGGAAGGCAAGCTTGGCGATCCGGATATTATATTTCCTTCCTTGTAACCGACTCCATGTAAACCCTAGTCCTCTCCAGTATCTATATAAACCGGAGAGGTTGGTCCTTAGAAGGCCGACCACAATTACATTCATACCATCATAGGCTAGCTCCTAGGGTTTAGCCTCTACGATCTCGTGGTAGATCTACTCTTGTACTACCCATTTCATCATTATTAATCAAGTAGGAAGTAGGGTTTTACCTCCATCGAGAGGGCCTGAACCTGGGTTAACACCTGTGTCCCTTACTTCTTGTTACCATCAGCCTTGACGCATAGATCGGGATCCCCTACCCGAGATCCGCCGGTTTTGACACTGACATTGGTGCTTTCATTGAGAGTTCCTCTGTGATGTCGCCGTCAGGCTCGATGGCTCCTTCAATCGTCATTAATGACGCTGTCTAGGGTGAGACTTTCCTCCCCGGACAGATCTTCGTGTTTGGTGGCTTCGCGCTGCGGGCCAATTTGCTTGGCCACTTGGAGCAGATCGATAGCTATGCCCCCGGCCATCAAATAAGGTTCGGAAACCTAAACTACACGACGGATATCCGCGGAGACTTGATCCTCGACGGATTCAGGCCAGCACCAGAAGCGCCATACAGTCGCGACGAGCACGGCTTAGACCTGTGGTCAGACATCGCTCGGGATATCATCCTGGCAGAAGCCTCGGATATAAATCCGGGTCAGGTTGCTTCGCCTAAGGACGGAGGGATGGACCCTGCCCTGCAGGCCGTACCTTCATCGGCGATGGAGCCAAACACAGGTTTCACCTCTTAGGGAACCTATGACTCCGGACCCCCGGATTCATATCCGGACGCAGGTTCCAGTCCGCGCGCCCCCGAGCCCGCCGATCCTGATTGGGATCCGGTGATGGAGTTCACCGCGGCGGACGTTTTTCAGCATTCACCCTTTGGTGACATGCTAGACTTATTGAAGTCTCTCTCCTTGTCAGGAGACTCCGGGCCGAACTATGTCCGGCTCGAGTGGGAAGTAGACAATGACGGAATTCCTTGCCCACCCACCACCCACTTCATTGCCACGATCGATGATCTAACCGACGTGCTTTACTTCGAATCCGAAGACATCGACGATATGGACGACGATGCAGGAGAATCACAGGAGCCACCGCTGACCTGCGGTGGACGACCACCTCCTCATATGATATATATATGGTGGACACTCCGAAGGAAACTAATGGCGACGAGGCAATGGAGGACAACCCCTCGGAAAGAAAGTCAAAACATGTGCGTTATCGACACCACTCCAAACCCCGCCAAACCAAAAATGGCCCCGTAAACGAGAGCAGTCCGGACGATGCCAAAAAGGAATACAACCCGAGTCCAACACTTAAGCAGGCCGGACCAATGACGACGGGATATTGGGAGAGGGACAACCACACACTCCCCTCCGACGACGAGGCAAGCCTCGTCAACGACGAATTCGGTGTACCAGAGGACCCAGTGGAGCAAGTTCGCTTCAAGCGACAGCTCATGGCTACAGCAAGGAGCCTGCAAAGGAAACAAGAGCCGCTCATAGCTGACCAAGATGCGCTAGAGGATAGGTGTACCAAGATACTGGCCGCCGAAAAATACGAACTCGAGAGCCCCAATAAAGGGCACGCACGGCACAACTGGCTACCTCAACTCGAACAGGAAAACCACGGGCACGCACACAGACACCCATGCATCACTATGGTCCAAGGCGGCAAGCAGCATATATGAAGAGGCACCCTCAGACCTCGGCATAAAGGTCATAAACATCAAAACATGGAAGCTGGTGCCAAGTCCGGCAAGGCTCAGTCCAACAAACAGGCAAAGAGCAACACAAGCCTACTCAGCCGAAGATACACGCTGGATCATCCGTGTGAAATTCACGGTACCCCGAGAAGGACGGCAAAGCATACCAATAGAGAACGCAGGATTCTCAAAACAAAGCGGCTGGTCACACGCCGGAAGCAATAAAGGGGAGATGCCTCATCAAGAACCCCCCCCCAGAACGTAACAGCACGGCCGACCGCCCAGGACCACCTAAACCATGACAACTTAATTGCAGTACCTCTGGACCTAGTAGTCTGGGGGCTCCATAACACACAAGACCCACAAGGGTATGACACCACGGAAAACATCTCTTAAAAGATGTCCGGCGCAAAGGCCAAGTTCTGTTGGCCCACCACTCTAAACGGTTGCCTTCCGACCATCCAAAAATGCTACGCCAAAGAATAAATCCTCGGCACCTTCCCATACAATAGCTTACCGTATGCTAATGGGAAAAACCACGTAAACTAGATTCTGCGTGGTAAATCACCCAGGACAATCATCCGAACATCCACTGCGGAGTCCACACTGCCTCACGGTCTAACGACTGGGCATACCAGGGCCCGATTAGGGACCCTGGGAGCAACAACAAAGAGGGCACCTGGCTGTCTTCAAACATTTCGCAAACTAACAATTGACGCAGAACAGAACTGGCGGCATGGAATTATCCCGGACACACAAAGGAAGGGACATGCAGGTAGAAGGCAGTTCGGATTCATTCTCGACCCGCTCACAGCCCCCTCTAGTCCGGCCATAACAGGTTCCATCAAACAACACTTCTTTCCATACATCATACTAATATGCATAGACATAAAATTCTACTACAATGCGTAAATAGCAATTACCGGCTGTCGTTTATCGCCGACACCTCTTTGCCGAAAATGAAAGCCATGCTCCGCGTTCGCCTGGTTGCACCAGGGGCTCCACAGTACGGCAAGCAAGTTCGACCACCTTTTCAGTCGTTCGACACCCCAAACTTATAGCACTATATGCATCTGCTCTGAATCATGTCTTGGGTCATTGGTTGGGTTTGCCCGGCTCCCATGTTTTGGTACCTTACGTTCCGTTCTATCGGCTAAGGTAGCGCTGGGAGAACTACTGCGACTGTGTCTCGGTTCAGCCGGACGAGCACCTCAGTAGAGGAAGCTGAAACCGACTGTCATGATGAAGCGAGAGCCGGTCCGCTGTTCGAGTGGTCATAAAATCCCTAAAGATTTATTCCGCATAATGCCATCATAAATGCTA
Source organism: Triticum aestivum (assembly GCF_018294505.1). Taxonomy (NCBI): domain Eukaryota; kingdom Viridiplantae; phylum Streptophyta; class Magnoliopsida; order Poales; family Poaceae; genus Triticum; species Triticum aestivum. The sequence continues at coordinate 514,468,168 of NC_057804.1, forward strand.
AGTGCGACGGATCGGTCTTCTGGTCAGGCGCCAATAGAGCCCCTATTTCGGCCTTCCGAACACTAGGGGCTGCGCCGACCATACTGAAAATCCTATGGCTAAGTGAGAGTAATAAATCCCTATAGTCTGATTGCCTGGTTCGCGGAAAGATACACGTCCTTAAAAGGACCCAACTATGGGATAAAGAGCGTTCAGATATATCCTGAACACCCCCGTATCCTTTTTACGAGTGGGCAGAAGCCGACGACTGGCCAACTCCCAGAATTTGCATACAATAAACAGCCGCACAGGAAGAACATATGTTCAAATAAAACAGGCAATATATAACAAACATGCCATTATCCCATATTACAACAATTGGCACAGATGCCTTCAGGGAAATATGATGTCTTTGGTACACTTGTCCGCTACAAGGCGGGCCCCTTTCATCACACCTGCATAATACAGCTCGGGCTTGCGGTGTTCCTTACCCTACGGCGGCCCCTCAGTGAGCAGCTTTTCCGCGTCAAGCCTCCCCCAATGCACTTCCGCATGGGCAAACGCCATACGTGCGCCTTCTATGTAGACTGACCTCTTGATAGCATCTAGCCGAGGACAGGCGCCCACGATCCGCTTGACGAGTGCGAAGTAGCTGCTTGGAATCGGATCCGCAGGCCACAGCCGGACAACTAAGTCCTTCATGGCTAGTTCAGCCGCCTAGTGCAGTTCGGTCAGCTGTTTCATCTGATCAATAAATGGCACCGGATAGTTCGGCGCCAGATATTGCGACCAGAAATCCCTCTCATCACTCTTCTTCTCCTCGGTGTGATAGAATTGAGCGGCATCTGATATGCTGCAAGGAAGATCTGCAAAAGCCCCTGGATAAATAAGAATTCAGCCTGCAGCTCGGATTCTTCACATTTTAACATACACGAAGCTAAGAATACAGATGGCCTTACCAGCCGTCACTTTTCGGGCCTCCTGAATGTCCCGCGCAGCACCTCGGGCTTCTTCCCGAGCACCTTCTGCATCTTCGCGAGCTTGGGTGAGCTCAGATTCTTTCCCTTTCAGACTCTGCTCCAAGCTCTCGCTTTTCTTCACAGCTTCCTGGAGCTCCCGCTCAGCGTTGCTTCCTCACACGGCTGAGTTCTTCCTCAGACCGTGCAAGGTTCTGCTTCAGTTCAGACACTTCCACCTAGAAAGCGGAAGTCATCCCTGCGGATGCCTGTTTTCACACCAAAAGGTATACATCATTTTCACATGCTCCTATGAAGGTAGGGGGTTTGATCTCCTACCCAGCTCTGTCTCCTTCACCGGACAGTGTATCAGGGGCTACTACTTATATTATGACAACTCCTTAAGGATTTCCTAGGAGACATACCTCAAAAGCCTTTATGAGACTAAGGCAGGACGCATTCAGCCCGCTCTCGACGGGCTGAATCCTTTCAACCACCTCGCCCACAAGGGCCCAATGCTCGTCGACAATAGACGCGTTCTTCAACGCTGTCAATAGATCGCCAGGCAGCTCTGCTTGAACAGAGGACACCAGCAGCGTAGGCTGGCCCCCCGCCATGGGGGGGCTGCTTGCTCGATCCCAGAACCCTAGAGGTCCTGGGGGCCATATCCATCCCTGCGTGTTCGGCACCAGGGATATGTCTTCCCTGGTCCGGGTCTTGTCGAGACGACACCTCGGTGTCGCGCCTAGACTTGGGGGAAGGGGCCTGCGGAGGCGTCTCACTCGCCAAAGCGTCCGAGTCTAGTGAATCCTCCGACGAGGACTGGCCGGCGTGGGACCTTGCCGGACTGTGCAATATGTAGGCAACAGTCAAAACCACTATACCCAAAAAACGATCCCGGACGGATATGCGTGTTCGGATACTTAAGACTTCTCCAGGGGCTGGGCCCTGGGATCCCATTCCGGGCTGCTATCGACAGCCGTGGGGGATGCCCCTGGGAGGGGTTTCGCCCTCTTGGGCGATCTGGCCTCCAGAGATGCGGAGGCCGACCTCTTCCTCCCACCGTCAGAGTGAGGCTCATCCTCCTCTACTTCCTCCTCTTCGTCCTCGGGCGAAGGATCAACGCTGGAGTCCTTGGATCTGGCGTCCGAAACCTCGCGGCGGCGAAGACCACCCCGGGTCTTCTTGACCTTCTTGGAGGCCTCCTTCTTTGGCGCCTTGTAAGGTGCAGGGACCAACATCTTCGTCAGAAGAGGTCCGGCCGGTTCCTCCGGCAGGGGGGCTAGACAATGTAGCCGCTCCACCTTCTTTACCCATCCCTGGGGTCGCAGTGAAACATGATTAGGGTGTCTCCCACATGATGTGCCAATTAAAGCGTGAATAGACAGGGTGTGGTTGTGACTTACCGAGCTGGGAGAATGGGACGCTTGATACCCACGGTCCTCAGCGGGGCCCGACCATGATTTGCCGGACTTAAAGAGCACCTTCTAGATGTCCTTGTGGGTGGAGTCGTAAAGCTCCTGAAGGGTTTGGTGCTCGGCTGGACCGAACTCCCATAGGGTACAAGCTCGGCGTTGACAAGGGAGAACCAGGCGAGCTAGCATCACCTGGACTACGTCGACGAGTTTGACGTCCCTGTCGATCACGCCCTGGATGCGTGTCTGGAGCAATAACAGCTCGTCAGACGAGCACCAGTTCGGGCCCTTCTCGGGCCAGGACGTGAGCCGCAGTGGAGCTCCGGATCTGAACTCTGGAGCTGCCGCCCACTTCTTGCCGCGTGGTTCGGTGATATAGAACCACTACTGCTGCCACTCCTTGATGGAGTCATTGAAAGCGCCCTTCGGCCAGACAGCCTTGGGCATCTTGCTTACCATGGCACCGCCGCATTCGACGTGTTCACCACTCACCACCTTGGGTTTCACATTGAAAATCTTCAGCCATAGGCCGAAGTGAGGTGGGATCCGGAGAAAAGCCTTGCACACAACGATGAACATCGAGATGTTGAGGAAGGAGTTGGGGGAAAGATCATGAAAATCGATCCCGTAGTAGTACATGACTCCCCGAACGAACGGGTGAAGGGGAAACCCGAGCCCCCGGACGAAATGTGGAAGGAACACGACTCTCTCATGAGACTCCGGAGTAGGGACGACCTGTCCTGTCGGTGGAAGGCGGTGGTCGATCTTCTGGGCCAGATACCCGGCTCCCCGGAGCTTCTTGATGTCCTTCTCATGGACAGCTGAGGCCATCGATTTGCCTCCTGCTCCGGACATCTTCAGAAAAACTTCCCTTCGGTGGGGAGGAGAGTGCTTGGGCGTTAGTTCTCGCGCAAAGGGGAATGAGCTAGCAGGAGAAGGAGGCGTAGGTGAAAGAGAAAGGAACCTGACCTCCTTATAAGGGCGATAAAGGCTTTTTGTGCTTCCCCACTTGCCTGGTGGAACCCGTCCGCCTCCCGCTCGCCCCGATTAGCGGCACGGTTAGATTACCCATGTCCGTATTAATGAGAATCCCGTAATAAGGGGACACGATCTCTGCTTTGATAAGACGTGTCATAGAAACCGCCTCGTGTTATGCGTTGTAGCTGGTTGTGTGGAAACAGTTCGAATAAAGGATCCGATCATAATAACGTGTCAAGTCGTCGAGAAAAGTTGTCAGCAGATTGCATTTATGAAATATCATTCTCTCTACGGTGGTATGCGAAGATCATTTTTCAGATCCGGACACGATTTGAGTGTTCGATAACTGCTTTGGAGTATTCGGAGGAGGAACCCGCCTTGCAATGCCGAAGACTATACTGCGCGCCGGACTCATCATCATTGAAGCCTGGTTCAGGGGCTACTGAGGGAGTCCTAGATAAGGGGGTATCCAGACAGCCGGACTGTGTACAACGTCCGGACTATTGAAGTGTGAAGATACAAGACTCAAGACTTCGGCCCGTATCCGGATGGGATTTTCCTTGGCGCGGAAGGCAAGCTTGGCGATCCGGATATTATATTTCCTTCCTTGTAACCGACTTCATGTAAACCCTAGTCCTCTCCGTTTTCTATATAAACCAGAGAGGTTGATCCTTAGAAGGCCGATCACAATTACATTCATACCATCATAGGCTAGCTCCTAGGGTGTAGCCACTACGATCTCGTGGTAGATCTACTCTTGTACTACCCATATCATCAATATTAATCAAGCAGGAAGTAGGGTTTTACCTCCATCGAGAGGGCCCGAACCTAGGTAAACACCTGTGTCCCTTACTTCTTGTTACCATCAGCCTTGACGCATAGATTGGGACCCCCTAGACGAGATCCGCCGGTTTTGACACTGAAATGGGCACGGGCACTATCTTCTTCCTCCCATGCCTCTGTTCCTCTCGTGGAACAGAGCAGGGGCAGGGGAAGGAAGCGGCGAGGGGGCCGGCCGGCTCCAGCCATCTCTGGCCGAGCCGAGGGCACCGGCGGGACCGGGGCAACGGGGGGTCCCGTTCAGAGGTAGCACGTCCGCCGGGGAGGAGAGGGCTGGAGGAAAGAGGCGGCGCGATGGGAGGACAGGAAGCTTCGGGCGAGGTGGCTTCCGGCGACTCGGGCGGTTTCCGGCAAGGGGCAAGGGGGTGGGGCGGCTGAGTGGAACGAGGGGAGTGCGATGGACGTGGAGGGAAGGCGAGGGGAGGCTTGTGGTGGCCGGACCCAAGCCGAGGCCGAGGCGGCCATGGACGATGACGGCGAACAACAGCGAGATGCCGTGATCCCAGAGGGCAAACGAGGCGGGGGACGGATGGATGAGCTGCGGGAGGACTCGGGCTTGCTTTATATAGGCCAGGGGAAGGCTCTGGAGCTCATGGGTGAGCTCCCAACCGAGCTTTAATGGCGGGCAGTGGCTGGACATGGCACGGGCATGGAGCTAGCGGTGCATTTAAGGCGAACGGCGACGAACCATTGATGCAGGGCGATGCAGGGCATCACGCGGCAGCTACTAGACATGGATGGAGGTCGTGACGAGGAGGGAGGAGACGAGCATAGTGGCCGGAACAAGCTAGAGCACGCCTGCGGCCATGACGCAAGCGTGATCACCATGCGCACTGGCGCAAGCGGCGCCCTTTGGCGTGGCCAACCATGTCCAGTGGATGGATCTTGGTGCCCTTAGTCCAACTAAAGAAATAAATCGGTCTAGGGGCAAAGAAGAGATTTGCACTTAGCTCCAAAAGTAAATCAGTAAGAAGGTGTTTGTATCTTGCTGTGGTTAAACCACCTAGGTAAATCAGTAACTAGGTTGTCTGGGAGGTTTAACTATCGAAGGGCAATCATTCTGGAGGTTTTGAGGGTAAAAGGATCAAGATTTACTGCAGTTGCTTCACAACTGCATACTTGGTCCAGAAATGAAGATCATGATGGTGCACTCACATGGAGTGTCCAATTGAGATAAGATTGGTCAAAGCTTAGTCATTTGGTCATATGATGGTGCTGTAAAAAGCTCATGCCAAATGGAGAAACCAAAATGGCACTTGCTTCACAAACATCATTTCTGTCCAGAAACTAGAAATAATTATGGTGATCAAATGTCTCATTTAAACTATGCCAAAATGGGTGGAGGGATGTTTTAAGGGTATAAGAATGATCTGGTAATTTATGAGGATTTTTGAAGCAATATAAAATATACTTGCTTCACAACCTGAAAATATTGCCGGAAACAAAGATTTGCTCCTATGCTCATATGGATGATTGGATGGGGCTGAAAATGGATGAAGCGGTTTGATATTTGCACATTAAGGAGTGTGCAAAGATTCAACTCATTTGGGTACTCCTAGCTAGTACTTCCTTCACAGAGCTTTCTGTTTCACAGAAACTTTGAAAATTCACTGAGGAAGATTGGCTTGGCAAATAAATTTGATCTTGTGCATGGGGCAATTATTTGGACATATAAACATGCCCAAAAATGTTGGGAGTCAATATGAGAAATATAAATGACACTTCCTTCACAAAGTGCCATTCAGGGCAGAATGGGAAATGAATTACTGGAGGATTACTTTCGAACATGGCAATGAAACGTTTTTCCATATTTGATAATGATATGACCCAAACAATTTGTGAGAATTATTTGGGAATTTTAGGAGTGATGGAAATATAGGTTGCTTCACAACCAAGGGCAATTGGAGTTATTCCTTTAATAGAAAAGGAATATTCCCAATAAATGATTATTGGGATTTGGGCTAGGATGGAAATGACAGGGTCTAGGGAAAGATTTAGGAATGACAAGCCACTCTGGAAGCAAAGAAGAGGTCATCTTCTTCGGTTTCCAGACCTCAAAGCCACGGAAAAAGAAAACTTAGGCAAAAACCTCGGAAAAACAAAAGAAAAGGAAAGGGCCAAAAATCAGGCTGTCACAGGCATGCCCATGCAGAGGGCGCCTGTCGGTGTCAAAACCGGCGGATCTCGGGTAGGGGGTCCCGAACTGTGCGTCTAGGCGGATGGTAACAGGAGACAAGGGACACAATATTTTTACCCAGGTTCGGGCCCTCTCGATGGAGGTAAAACCCTACTCCTGCTTGATTGATATTGATGATATGGGTAGTACAAGAGTGGATCTACCACGAGATCAAGGAGGCTAAACCCTAGAAGATAGCCTATGGTATGATTGTTGTTCTGTCCTATGGACTAAAACCCTCCGGTTTATATAGACACCGGAGAGGGCTAGGGTTACACAGAGTCGGTTACAATGGTAGGAGATCTACATATCCGTATCACCAAGCTTGCCTTCCACGCCAAGGAAAGTCCCATCCGGACACGGGACGAAGTCTTCAATCTTGTATCTTCATAGTCTTGGAGTCCGGCCGATGATGATAGTTCGGCTCTCCGGACACCCCCTAGTCCAGGACTCCCTCGGTAGCCCCTGAACCAGGCTTCAATGACGACGAGTCCGGTGCGCATATTGTCTTCGGCATTGCAAGGCGGGTTCCTCCTCCGAATAATTCATAGAAGATTGTGAACACCAGGATAGTGTCCGGCTCTGTAAAATAAATTCCACATACCACCGTAGAGAGAATAATATTTACACAAGTTCAATCTGCTGACATATTTTGTGGCGTGACGTCACACCATAACCAAGCCTTTACTCGAATCATTTTTATTATACCACCTTAGCGCGTTTAGCGAAGCGGTTTCCTTGGCACGTCTTGTCGAAGCAGAGATCGTGTTCCCCTTATTCCGGGATTCCCATCAATACGGACGTGGGTAACCCAACCGCGCCATTGATTGCGGCGCTTGGGAGATAAGCGAGTTTTACCAGGCCGGTGGGGACGCATAGTTTCGTCCGCCCATATATAAGGGGATAAGGATCCACCTTTTTTACCTACGCCTTCTTCCTCCTTTGCTTATCCATCTCCGTGCACTCGAGCTCCAGCGCCCAAGTCCGCACATCTCACCTCGACCTTCTCTAGCCATGTCCGGAGCGGGAGGCAAGTGGATGGCCTCCTCCGTTACGGAGGGGCACATCAAGAAGCTGCGCAGCGCCGGATATTTGTCCAGCGACATCGCGCATCGGCTCCCCGACGAGGGGCAGCTCATCCCCACCCCCGGGCCCCATGAGAGGGTGGTATTCCTTCCCCATTTCCTCCGCGGACTGGGCTTCCCACTCCACCCCTTTGTCCGGGGGCTCATGTTCTACTACAGCCTGGATTTCCATGATCTGGCCCCGAATTTCATCCTCAACATCTCGGCGTTTATCGTCGTGTGCGAGGCCTTCCTCTGCATCCAGCCCCACTTCGGCTTGTGGCTCAAGACCTTCAATGTCAAGACGAAGGTTGTGAAGGGCAGCCAAGCGGAGTGCGGAGGCGCCATGGTGGGCAAAATGCCCAAGGTCACTTGGCTCAAGGGCGCCTTCATGGAAACCATCAAAGGGTGGCAATCGGGGTGGTTCTACATCACCGAGCCGCGTGACCCTGAATGGGCAGCGGCCCCCGAATTCAGATCTGGCATCCCCATGCGTCTCACCTCCTAGAAAGAGAAGGGCCTGCTATGGGGTAGTTCGAAAGAGCTGACCAGACTCCAGTCCTGCCTCCAAACCCTGGTTAACAAGAAGCTCAAGCTTGTCAATGTGATCCAGGTCATGCTCGTCCGCCGGATTCTCCCCTGCCAACAACGGGACTTCAATTTGTGGGAGTTTGATCTGACACAACACCGGACCTTGAGCGGGCTCTTCGACACTACGTACGAAGATGCCTGGAGGGTGCTGTTCAAGGGCGCCAAAGCTCCCACATCCGCTACCGAAGATCGTGGATTCAGCTCGCAGCGTCTGGCTGGCGAGGTAAGCCATGTTATCCTTTATGGGACACTTGCTTTTCATGTTTTGACTTTATGGGGATCTAAACTCCCAACACCTTTAACAGGCCTGGCAAGCAACGTCCGGACAGGTTAACTGTCCGGCTCCCCTTCCAGAAGACCCAGCGGATGCCCGTTTGATAGGGCTGCTGGTCCCGACACTTTACATAGTGCCGGAGAAGAAGGCCAAGAAGAAGGCCACGGGAACCCGAAGGAGTTCCCGACGTCAGGTGGTATCGGACTCATCGTCCGATGACTCCGAGGCGGACTCCTGCCACGAGGACAAGGAGGAGAAGAAAGAGGCCTCTCCCCCAGCGGGGGGAGAGAAGAAGAGGAAGGCCTCCCTAACGAGGGAGGCCGAAGGGTCCAAGAAGGGAAGGACCCTTCCCCCGGACTGTTCCGCCAACTCCCGAATAACTTCATGATTTTTCTTTTCGCCACACGGTGTCTTTCTAATGCCGCATACAACCCTGCAGTCCGCCCAAGGACGATCTTCCCGCTTCGTTGAGCGGGTCCTTGGGTACGTCGGATGTGGATAGTACTTCGCTTCTGACCGCCTCCACCCCCCGTGACGCCGACGACCCCGAGGTGGGATCCCAGAGAGGGACCCACCCGGAGGAGGAGGCCCCGGAGGTGCCACAGGGCAACCTCCCAGACTTCGTACCGGACTCCGCACTGGAACCTGCAGTGGTTCCGGAGTCCGGCGGGCGGCCCCTTCGTAAGAAGGGCAAGACTGTGACGCCAGCAGCCTCCGTCCAACCGGAGGCGCCGGATAACTTGTTGGAGGCTCTCAATGGCGCTTCCATCGAAGTGGAACACCGCACTGTCATGAGTGCGGTGATTCAGAAGGTTCAGCTCGCCAAAAGCGGGCTGACCGAAGCCTACAGTAGCCTTCTAATATGCTTTGAGGTAAGAATTTTAATATATGTAAAATAGTACCGCATAGACAGTAGCCCTTGATGCTCGGTTCGGTGTTCGGAAAGAAAAGCCGGACTGAGGATCTAAAAAGATATACGCAGGAGTCTTAAAAAATATGTCAATATGGGATTGCAGGCTGCGCTGCTGACCTCTACCGCACTGACTGCAGAGGTCAATGCTTTGAAGAAAAGCCTCGAGCGGTCCGAGAGTGAGCTCGGCCGTGCCAAGAAGCAGCTCGAGGACAAGGAAGGTGAGTAACACCTTATTAAAGTTGTACCTTACAGAAAAGGATTTGGTTGCAAGAGGAATGACAAGGATAACGTGGGTACTCCAGGGGCCACGAACTAGGTGGCGACCCTGAAGGAGGCGGTGTCCGCGGCCGAACATAATGCGGCCACGGAGCGTGCTGGGCGAGAGAAGCAGGAGGCGTGGGTGGCGGAGGTACAACAAGAGCTCCAGGCTCTCGTGGAAAAACATGAGAGTTTGGAGCGCTACTCGAAGACTCGAGAGTCCAAGCTTGCATCGGCTCTTGAGAGTGCCAAAGCCGCTAAGGCCAAAGCCCACAAGGCCCTCCAGGAAATCGAGGCGTTGAAGAAAATAGCAGCGGGTAAGGCATTTTTCATGCAAAGCAAGCATGTGAATGTGAATTACCTATTACTTACCCAAATTCGGAGCTCTCCAGGAGCGTTCGCAGATCTGCCCCGCAGCGTGTCCGATGCTGCCGCTTTCTATAGGGCCGAGGAGGGGAGCTTGACAAAGAAGGTCTTCTGGTCTCAGTATGCTGAGGCCGGACATCCGGTGCCCCTTAGCGACCAGCTGAAGCAGCTGGTCGAGCTCCACAAGGTGGCCGAACAGGCCATGAAGGGCCTCATAGTTTGGTTGTGGCCCAAGGAGGCCATGCCTGGGAGCTACTTCGGCCTGGTGCGGCGGCTGGTGGATGCATGTCCATGGGTTGAAGTCATCAAGCACTCCGCCTGCATTGAAGGTGCCCGTCGGGCCCTTGCCCGTGCAAAGGTGCACTGGGGCAGGATGGACGCTGAGAAGCTTGTGACGGACGCGCCACCGACGGGCAAGGAGTATCGCACGCCCGAGATGTATTATAAGAGTGTCCTGAAGGGTGCCCGCATGATTGCGGGTGAGTGCTCCAAAGATGTAATATTTGAGTAGACTCGCATTTTATTATCCTGTGCGCTGAAAACTTTGTTCATATGCGCTAAGCAATGCTTGTTAATTTAAAATATTACCTTCTGTGCGGCCGTTTATCAAATCTGAGAGATGGCAAGTCGTCAGCTTCAGCCCCCATGCCACGAGTGCTGGGGTGTTCGGGATAAACTTGAGCGCTCTTGTTCCCATTTTTGGGTCCATCTAGGGAGGCGCTCAACACAACGAACGAGGCAACCGGACTTATAATGCTTGAACACTCTCACTTAGCCATAGAATTCTATAATTTTAAATTTTGGCGAAGCCCCTAGTGTTCAGAAGACCGAGTTCGGGGCGCTATCCACACCTGGGCCGGACGAAGCCAGTTCCTCGCTCTAAGCGGCATAAGTCTTTAGGGACTCGAAAAAACCTCTCGAACAGCGACCAGCTCTCACCTTATCATGACGGTCAGTTTTAGCTTTCTCCACTGAGGCGCTCGCCCAGCTCAACTGGGGCGCAATCGCAGTGGTTCTCCCAGCGCTACCTTAGCCGATACAACAGAACGTAAGGTACCAAAACATGGGAGCCGGGCAAACCCAACTATTGACCCAAGACATGATTCAGAGCCGATGCATATAATGCTATAAGTTCGGGGTGCCGCACTTGTGAAAGTGTTCGGACTTATCACACCATAATGTGGGGAACCTAATCCCCTGGTGTATTTAGCCGTACCAAAGTGTACGGATGCAACATGTCATAAATGAACATATGTATAAGAAACCAATGCAATTATAAGCAAAAAAGCGATGCATTGTTTATTCAAGAAATACTGCCATGAATGCAGAACGATACAAATAGTGCGGTAAGCAAGGGATGGGACTATCAAACATGTCCCCCTCCAGGGGTTGGCTGCGGAATGGTGTATAAAACAGATTTAATGCTCGTAATGGAGACCACCTGGATACTCGTCGTCGCCTCTCTCTTTCCCTGGCTGTTGCATCGTGAGTTCGGCAGGTCTACTGCCGGACAGGGCCTCTGGTGAACGGAGTCCTGTGGATAAAAAAGAAAAAGGAAAAAAAAGAATGACACACTTGGGAGCCCCTGATGTGGTTAAGCTGCATTCTGGGCCTGTCGTGGTTGTGCCCCTCCCCCTATGCCCATGGTATCTCCAAAGCGTAATGATGTACGCGAAGGACCAGTCTTGCAATTTTGCAAGGGCTGGGGTTGGGGCCGCATTGCTACTCGTGCCCGAAACGTGCCAGGTGGTCTTGTTGTAGGTTACTCCGGGCGCGTTTAGTCATGTCTGGTCGCTTAACGACCGGACTCGAGAATTGCCTTAAGAGGCTGCTCTGTACTTCTGCCGCGAGAGCCGCTGTGTGTTCCTCCATTCGGAGGGAGCGTTCAGTGTTTCCGTTGACCGTGATGACTCCTCGAGGGCCTGGCATTTTGAGCTTGAGGTATGCGTAGTGCGGTACCGCGTTGAACTTTGCAAACACGGTCCGTCCGAGCAGAGCATGATAGCCGCTGCAGAACGGAACTATGTCGAAGATTAACTCCTTGCTTCGGAAGTTATCCGGGGATCCGAAGACCACTTCCAGTGTAACTGAGCCTATACAGTTGGCCTCTACACCTGGTATGACGCCTTTGAAGGTCGTTTTTGTGGGTTTAATCCTTGAGGGGTCTATGCCCATCTTGCGCACTGTATCCTGATAAAGCAGGTTCAGGCTGCTGCCGCCGTCCATAAGGACTCTGGTGAGGTGAAATCCATCGACGATTGGGTCTAAAACCAATGCGGCGAATCTGCCGTGGCGGATGCTGGTGGGGTGGTCCCTTCGATCAAAAGTGATCGGGTAGGAGGACCATGGGTTGAACTTCGGGGCGACTGGCTCCATCGCGTATACGTCCCTGAGTGCACGCTTCCGCTCCCTCTTGGGTATGTGGGTTGCGTATATCATGTTCACCGTCCGCACTTGTGGGGGGAAACCCTTCTGTCCTCTATTGTTCGGCGGTCGGGTCTCTTCCTCGTCATCGCTATGCAGCCCCTTGTCATTGTTTTTGGCAATTAGCTTGCCTGCCTGCTTGAATACCCAACAGTCCCTGTTGGTGTGATTAGCTGGCTTTTCGGGGGTGCCGTGTATCTGGCACGAGCGGTCGAGTATTCGGTCCAAATTGGACAGACCCGGAGTAGTTCTTTTGAATGGCTTTTTTCGCTGACCGGGTTTGGAGCCTCTGAATCCGGCATTGACCGCCGTATCCTCAGTATTGTCGCCGTTAATGCGGCGTTTGTGCTTGTTGCGATGCGACCTGCCGTTGCGGTCCTTAGTATCCGGACTGCCAGAATTTTTGTTGAGGTTGTTGCTGCGGGCTAGCCAGCTGTCCTCTCCCGCGCAGAAGCGGGTCATGAGTGATGTGAGGGCTGCCATGGATTTCAGCTTTTCCTGTCCCAGGTGCCGGGAAAGCCACTCATCGCGGATGTTTTGTTTGAAGGCCGCGAGGGCCTCCGCATCCGGACAGTCGACGATTTGATTTTTCTTAGTTAAGAACCGTGTCCAGAACTGTCTGGCCGATTCGTCTGGCTGTTGAATTATATGGCTTAGGTCGTCAGCGTCTGGTGGTCGCACATACGTGCCCTGGAAGTTATCAAGGAATGCAGCTTCCAGGTCCTCCCAACACCCAATTGATTCTGCTGGCAAGCTGTTAAGCCAATGCCGAGCTGGTCCTTTAAGCTTGAGTGGGAGGTATTTGATGGCGTGAAGATCATCACCGCGGGCCATGTGGATATGAAGGAGATAGTCTTCGATCCAAACCGCGGGGTCTGTTGTGCCATCATAGGATTCAATATTCACGGGTTTAAACCCTTCGGAGATTTGATGATCCATTACTTCATCTGTGAAGCATAGTGGGTGTGCGGCGCCTCTGTATTGGGCTATATCATGACGTAGCTCAAACGAGCTTTGTCTACTGTGTTCGGCCCGGCCGGACTTGCTGTGTCTGGTGCGACGGTTGTCTTCGCGTATCATGGGGTGCCCACGCGATCCATAGATCGATCTTGATTGTCTTGCCTTATCCTCCAATTTATCTCGCAAGTCCGGAACGTTCCCCTGTGGCTTTGTGCTTTTCGAGCGATGTCGGGGTACGGTTTTAGTGTAGGGCCTAGAGGCCTCTATGTCGCGGTCGTATTGTGCGCTGGTGATGCAGGTTTATATGCCTCCTCCTCTAATCGGGGGAGCAGCTTGAGTTTGGGGTAGCTTTTTGAGGGGCGTTCGAGTTCATGCTCTTCGGCCGCAAGGTCTTCAGTCCATCTGGCGGCTAGCAGATCTTGATCAGCTCTAAGCTGTTGCTGCTTTTTCTTGAGGCTGCTTGCCGTGGCCATAAGCCTGCGTTTAAAACGCTCTTGTTCAACGGGATCGTCAGGCACGACGAATTCGTCATCGTCGAGGCTTGCCTCGTCTCTAGAGGGAGGCATGTAGTTATCATCCTCTACTTCTTCGTCTGCCGCTCTCTCATGAGGGCTGGCTTCTCCGTCCTCCTGTGCTGAATCTTGCTGGAGGGGGTTGTCTTCGGCACTGTCTGGGGTGTTATTATCTCCGGTGCCGGAATCTCCATTCTTGTTGTGGCGGGATTTAGAGCGGCGTTGCTAACGCCGGCGCTTAGGCTGTTTCTTGGAGGGGTCTTCCCCCGCTGTTCCCTCGCCATTCCCATCCTTTGGGATATCCACCATGTATATGTTGTATGACGAGGTGGCTTTCCAGTGCCCAGTAGGCACTGGTTCTTGGTCGTCTCCGGCATCATCGTCCATACCATCGATGTCTTTGGAGTCGAAGTCTAGCATGTCGGTTAGATTGTCGAAAGTGGCTACTAAGTGGGTGGTGGATGGGCTTTGAATTTCTTCATCGTCCGCATCCCAACCGTCCTGACCGCAGTTCGGCCAGGGCTCTCTTGATAACGAGAGATACTTTAGCGAATTCAGGATGTCACCGAAAGGTGAGTGTTGAAAGATGTCCGCAGTGGTGAAATCCATGATCGGCGCCCAATCGGATTCGATTGGAGGGGGCGCAAGAGGTTCGGAGTCCGGCAAGGAGTCCGGAACCTCTGAGTCACAAGTTTCACAAGGGAGAAGGTCAGTATTCGGCTCCATCGCCGTAGAGGTTGCAGCCCCCAAGGCGGTGTCCAGCCACCCGTCCTCGATCTACGCAGCCGGCTCCGAATTAAGGGTCGGAGCGGACTCATGTGCGGCCTCTAGGGCACTGTCCGGTAGCAGAGCTAAATCATGCACATCATTACAGTGCGGCGCGCTCGGCTGTGGCTCGAATCCATCGAAGATCAAGTCTCCGCGGATGTCAGCTGTGAAGTTCAACCTTCCAAATCTGACCTGACGGCCAGGGGCGTAGCTTTCGATCTGCTCCAGATGGCCAAGCGAATTGGCCCGCAGTGCAAAGCCGCCGAATACGAAGATCTGTCCGGGGAGAAAAGTCTCACCATGGACTGCGTCATTGTTGTTAACGATCGAAGGAGCCATCGAGCCTATTGGTGACGACACAGAGGAACTCTCGATGAAAGCACCAATGTCGGTGTCAAAACCGGAGGATCTCGGGTAGGGGGTCCCGAACTGTGCGTCTAGGCGGATGGTAACAGGAGACAAGGGACACGATATTTTTACCCAGGTTCGGGCCCTCTCGATGGAGGTAAAACCCTACTCCTGCTTGATTGATATTGATGATATGGATAGTACAAGAGTGGATCTACCACGAGATCATGGAGGCTAAACCCTAGAAGCTAGGCTATGGTATGATTGTTGTTCTGTCCTATGGACTAAAACCCTCCGGTTTATATAGACACCGGAGAGGGCTAGGGTTACACAGAGTCGGTTACAATGGTAGGAGATCTACATATCCGTGTCGCCAAGCTTGCCTTCCACGCCAAGGAAAGTCCCATCTGGACACGGGACGAAGTCTTCAATCTTTTATCTTCATAGTCTTGGAGTCCGGCCGATGATGATAGTTCGACTATATGGACACCCCCTAGTCCAGGACTCCCTCGGCGCCTAAACACCACCGAAGTTCCTCTGCTTCTCGAGGCGCACGACGTTGGTCATGCAGGGCGCAACCACCCGCAGAGCCCGCACCCGATCGACGGGAGCCAGCTCGTCAAAGACAGCGTCCAATGGCATGAATGGATTTCGGTGACGGAGCCCTGAAAGGATTCGCCCAGCAACGGTGACGGCAGCCCGCAACCCCTCCTTGTCCAGCTCAACCCCTACCATTGCGCGGAGACGGCTCAGCTCCTCGGAGATATAGGTGAAGAAGGAGACCAGGTCAGGAAGCCATAGCTCGTTGAAGTCGACCGGGTGGTCGAACGGGTTTAGCCCGACGGCTGGCATGGTCGCGTTGGCACGACAGTAGGCATCACGCATCCGCAACACGTGTGTGGCAACTTGGTTCACCAAGTGGCCGAGGCGATCCTGGACCTCGTCACGATCGGCCCGCTCGCGCTCCAGCCGGCTCCCCCGACGGCCTATCGTATCTCCCGCTTTCTGCAGCAATGTCGTCGACGCCTCGAGCATCTTTGTGGTGGACGCCTGCCGCTTTTGAAGCTCCGTGAACTCCCACACATAACGGAGGAGCATGGCACTCCTCTCCTCCTTGAGCTCACGGAGCTCCACGTTCTTGGCCCTGAGCTCTGCATCCTTGGCATAGAGCTCCTGTGTCAGGCGCCTCACCTCGGACTCCGTGATCTGCTGCGCCGCCATGGCACCAGGTAGAAGCAATTGGGAGAGGAAGCAAAGGGGGCGAAACGGCTGAAAGGCAATGCAATCTACGGGAAGGCAGAGGGAGCCAGCCAAGGAGCGGGGAATCTTTTGGTTTACACCACGGTAAAACACCAGTCGACGACTTCTCACATCAGGGATCAGTGGGTTTTTATAGGCGGAGTCATCGTGACTAACTGCTGCCGTGCCTACTCCCGTCAATCAAAAAATAAAAAATCCTGCCGCGCCTGCTCCCGTCAATCAAAAAATTAAAAATCCTGCCGCACCCAAACACCAGAGCAATGCCGCGGTGGATATTTAAATTTACCTGCCGGCAAGTAGATAAAAAAAGGGGTGAAAAAACAAATGTGGCGGCGCCTAGCTAATCGGTCGAACTAGCCCAACTAGCTAGCCACTGTGCTTCACTGATGTACTCGGCAGGAAAGGTGGTCTTTTGTGATTCGACGACTCATTTTCTTGCTTCGGCGCTACGACCAAGGAGGACCCATAAAACGCTCGGTAGGGCGTCCCACGTCAGGAAGAATATATGCGTGCACCACCCGAGAGGGCCCCGAAACCGCGCGGTAGGGTGTGCCACATCTCGGCACGGAGGAATAATGTGCGTGTAAAAATATACTGTATCAGACGTAGTACCTATGGTTCAACCTCCGGACCCAGCCAGTCGGTCGAAAACACCCCACTAGCCACACAACTTCATTATGCAAATGTGGCACGGTTAGCTCCGTCTCGACCAGCCACAACGTCTCTTGTTCTAGGCGATTCTTCTATTTTCCAAGCTTTTTTTAGTTGTAATAACACCACGGCAAGCTAGCGCTGCTCTTCCTGTGTGCCCGTGCAAAGGTTAGACGATGGAGAGAAGAGAGATTGAGATCGCAGACCTGGGACCCACCAGTAAGTGAGACAACGGTCATGCACGTGTTGACGAGGCACTCCCTCTACTCTACTCAACACAAGTACTATATAAAATCAAGTTATGGGACAAAGCCAACAACCGTTCATTTTTTCAGGCTATCGACTTACTCTTTGTAGTCCAGGTTTCCAGTTCGAATCTCGTCTTTCAGATTTGTTAGTTTTAGGTCCAAATTTGATTAATGACAAGTGGGACCCCTGTGTGTTGTTCCGATATTTCAGTGTAGGATGGTTTTTCTGAACAAACACTTTGCGCGGTTAGACAAGTAACAGCAGGAGTTACACGTATTTTGCAAGTTTACGAACAAAAATGACAGCGGCATAGAATATCACATCCACCCCGCAGCTTAGATACTATGGTGATACGAGTTTTTACACCATTGGAAGTGAGATCCAATGGCTTGGGAGTAGTCTTTGTAATTATGCGCAATTTCCAAACTCTCCAAAGGTTTTTTTTGCAAATAAAACATTCAGGCCTCGTGTGTGCCGCTGCATCTTCGATCCAACGGCTCCCCGGTGCTCATATGAGGTGCTCCCCATAGCTTAATTACCCACTATGGTGATATGAGCATCTAGGTCGTATGATGAGTGATCAGATGGCACATGCGTAGTACTTGTACTTTCTGCGCATTTCCCAAACTCTATTAGCTGTATATTGCAAAAACATTCAAACCTCCTACTGTGGGCCGTTAGATCTTAGTGAACTCGTATCACCATAGAATCTACGGTGCGGGAGCACCTCATACTCTCCCGTGCGAGAAAACATAAGGTGCTATCGCAGCTTGGATGCTACGGTGATACGAGCTTGGAGGTCGTTTGATCTGAGATCCAATGGCATCTGAGCAGTCTTTGTGCTTGTAAGCAGTGGCCGAACTCTTTTGGGGCTTTTCTGCAAAAAACCATTCAAACCACCGAGGAGGTGTTGGGTCACAAATCCAACGCCTCCGAAGAGCTTGTATCACCAAAGCATCTAAGGTGTGGTAGCACATGATATTCTTACATACAGGAGAATATGATGTCCTTCTTCATCTTAGGTGCTACGGTGATACGAGCTTCGAGGTCGTTGGATATGGGATCAAAGGGCATCTAAGTTTTTTTTGTACAAATTGTGTGCAATTATCAAACTCATCAATGTTTCCTTTAAAAAAATTAAGACACATCATGTGAGCTGCTATATCTCAGATCTACAAGCTCCAAGCAACTCGTATCGGCATATAGCATCTAAGGTATGGGGGCACATGATATTCTCCCGGGGAGGAGGGGTGGGGGTGCACAACCAATCGGTGGTAGGGAGGGTGGGGACAAATATAATATAAACAACCCTAAACAGAGCTCCACAATTTTATCTAAGGTCGAGGGGTTGACCCCCGACACTCATAGCTCCGCCTAAACACAACATTTGCATGTAATGTAGTACTAGACTTAATATTCATGTTTCAGTTTCATGTTCATTTTAAATATTGAATTTAGGACCATGGATGTCTTACATTTTACTCCCTTTGTTCCTAAATATTAGTCTTTTTAGAGGCTTCAAATGGACTGGCACATACGGATGTATATAGACATATTTTAGAGTCTAGATTCACTCATTTTGCTCCGTATGTAGTCACTTGTTGAACTCTCTAAAAGACTAATATTTAGGAATAGAAGGAGTATTTTTGAATTCGTGTCATACATGCATGGTTTGGAAAAATAGATGCACTATACTTATTGGATTGTTGTTGTGTCCGTGCGTGTGTGTCTCTCTCTCTCTGTGTGTGTGTGTGTGTGTAGTCATATGCTTGATACATACAAAGTTTTCTCACCTCCATATTGTTCATCTTTTAAATTTGAATTTGCATTGGAAAACTTACTAGGGATACCATGAAATGTGAAATCCACGTTGAGATCACTATATCACAAACTCACTCTAATTCAACAACTCATCGTAAATCAATTACCACGTTGAGATTAGTATTTGTAAGGAAAATACGGGTATTGTAATACACATAGATTCGTTCGGCAATTTAAAAGGTTCCTTTCGTATTCTCGAATGTTAGGACCCAACGGCGTACCAGCCAGACCTTGGCTCGTGTTGATCCTAAAAAAACGGGCTCATGTCCTTCGGTGGCGTGCGTGGTACGCACATTAGGCAACCCCAACCAGTCGAGCCTCAGCGTTTCAAGTCGAAATATCTGGCGGCCAGAATTCCAGCCCTAGGAAATTCCCTTCATGTCCCCGGTCCATAATGACTACCGATGAACAACAGAGGGATGCTTTAGTAACTAGACAACGTTACCTACTGTGCCTAGCACGGTTCAATTCCCTCGGTCGCCGCTCGTCAAGGTCACCCGTCAACTGCATTGCCTAGTACTACTACTACTACTACACCAGGATGAGCACAGAATTGAGCCCATTTTGTTCGTGCCTAGTACTTGAGTTAATATATCAGGCAATGCACTGGTACGAAGGGATTATCCTTTTACTCCCTCCTTTCCGGTTTATAGGGCTTATCTCAGAATTTTAGTTTTCCCATTTTATAAGTCTCAATTATGTTGTTCCCCATCACATGTTCAGATTTCAAGGTGCAATAAATCATTACATGCAAGTATTAAGAGAAAATTGACCAATGCATGTACTTTATGCATGCATGCATTGCAATTAATGCATTGATAAACATAATTTTTTGAGGATAACAAGAGCATTAATTAGGTGCTTTTGCAAAACTATAAAAAGTATTCCACCACTCGCCATCTACCTTGGTTGGTGCGATTTTTTAGTTGAGCATTGTAAACCGGAAAGGAGGTAGTACTCTGCATATATAACTTGTCTGAAGTCTAACTAAGCAAAATGTTTGACCAAATCCTTTCTTAAGAAATACAACAGGACAGATGTACGGCTTGATAATTTATTGCATGATGCAGGTTATGATATTGTTTCGAATCCTGGATCTTAAATTTCAGAAAATCCAAAAGTCAGCATAAATTCTTGAAACTGAGCATGGTCACGTGATATGGCACAAATATTACTTCGTAAGTTTTTTCTTCAATTCGAGACAAGCTGCTTATGACAAGTTGCACAAATGTAGAGCCAAGGTATTTTGGAACAAAGACCTGTCACGTTAAGGCGAACGCTTTCACAATTGAAACCGTGGGCGTTTATGTGCCGCCACGAGTCCTCGCTTCTCATCGGAAGGTGCCGTCCCAGCAAGCGTGTGAGTCGACGGGAGGCGTGCGAGTAGACCGTTGCGCCTGCTGTCAGGGAGGCATGCGAGCAGACCGCTGTGCAGACTCACCGGGAGGCAAGCCCTTTGACCAGGCTCCGCCGCCCACCGTCGTCCCAACTGCTCCCACTTTTAACATCGCCGGCACCGCAATTTAAAATCAACCCCGCACTACCCAATATCGCTACAATCCTCTCTCTTCCTCTCCGATTCTCCTATCGTCTACCTCCAACTAGCCTGACCTAAACGTACGCCATGCCGCATCATGATGGTCTGCCCTTAGTGTTCCAGTTTCATGAGGAAGACACCCAGCCGGAGTCTCAAGAACATAAGGTGCTTTGGGACGAGCTTGAACTGGCCTTGCAGGAAGACGCCGCGCCTGTCCCCACTCCCGTTTCGGCTCCCGTCGCCCCGACTGCGCCAGCGCCCATCCCCGTGGCGTTGATGGGCTAGGAGCCGCACATTGTCGCTGAGCTTGATGCCACGGAGTTCCACGAGGTCCCCGCCAACTTTCATGCGCCCGTGCACCTGCCAGCGCATGCGCCTGCGCGTGCACTGATGCGCACGCCCGTGCCGGTGCCCGTGCACACGAATGTCTCCACCGCGCCGTTGATAGCGCCTGTCCTCGCGCAGGTGCCAGTGCCCCCCTCAGTGGCATGGATGGCCGCCGTCGACCGCTTCCTTGCACCAATGAAAGTCGCCTCCTCCCTCCAGTTGACTCGCTCCGAAGTCCAGAACATTTTGGCCTTCCTTGAATCTAGGCCAACGTCCAAGAGTACGCTAACAACGGCGCAAGACGCCGCCGTCGCCGTCGGTCAGTGGCCCGACGACACACAGAGCACGACAGAGGAGCCGCTTCCCACCGCGAGATGCCCCCGCCGCGTAATCTAAATTTGCCATGAAAAATGTTCAGATTGCCATGCTTAAAATCCGAACGTTTATCATTTCCGTTTATTTTATATAGATCATCGTAAAATTTAGAGTCGGAGTCAGACTGAACGAAATGTATGGTTTGATCGATTGAATGTTCTGCTAGAGCCGTATCAAATTAAATATAAAACATCATCAAGCCACATGTATTCCTTGTCATCCAACGACCTAGACTGCTTCAATGTCGAGCGCTCAACACGTTTAGCTTGCAGTTAATTTCATGCCAAAAATAGTGCTAATCACATGACAACACGCAAATAATATCCTGGTAGTTAATATCCGCATGCACTTAATATACTTCCAAATTAACGTGCATTGCACGTACATACTGACTAGTGCTGCTAGTACGTGAAACTGGTGCCGAGACTTGTGAACGCGTCCAGATATGGTCAACGGCAACATCGCCCGCGAGTTCTTCCTGTTTGCCCGTGCGTCTAAACACAGAAGGGGAGGAGAGAGAGAGCACACATGGAACCCACTAGTAAGTGAAGCCGAATAGTACAAAAAATAATATTATATGTTATCCATTAATTGGGATGTGGTCCTATAAAAACATTATGTGAACAATGGGGGTACAACAAACATTGCTATTCTATGTATATGTTGCCTATTGACGTGCGGCTTGAAGGCCCAGTCGCATGTTCGATCCTCATCCTTTATTTTTTTTATTTGTATATGGGTCCAAATTTGTTTCATGACATGTGGGCCCCTTGGTGTGTAGTTTGTAGCACTTTAATTTGTGGGTCGAAATTTGTTCCATTCCAAGTGGACTATCGGTGTGTAGTTTTGTAGCTTATTTATAATAATTAAAGAGAACAACATAGTTTTTTCTATAATACCATGGTGCAACATTGAAGGCGAGAAAGGACATGCGAGAGAGCGATGACCGAGCCACAGGGAAATCAACTAGGGGAGTTGCGTCGGTTGCAACGGTGTTTGGAGTAGTTGTGGGCCGAATGCTACGAAAATATAATCTAAACCGACCGGAATAAATGCCTACACAAATTAATCCAAGGTTGGAGTGCCCCTCGCAATGTAAATAGCTCGGCTTTGCGAGGGATGGAGAGGTAGTAGCTTCAACGCGTGGAAGATACGGTGTGAGAAAGCGAGGTCAATCGAGAGACATATAGATAGAGAGACAAAGTGAGTGTGGTCCGACATTCATTGAACAAATATATATGCTCTAGAGAGATATTGTCCGATTGAGCTTTTGGCAAGGGTGAGGGTTGTAAGATAGAGCTTGAGAGATGATCCAGTCACAGACGTGTAGATATATTTTGTGCGTGGGAGGAAGCAAGGTCAACTGATCACATAGGGTCGCCGTGCGATCGAAAGAGTGAGATGGGTTGGAGAGAGTGACCTAGATAGACGATGTGCGTGAGAAAGTATACAATGTGAATAGGTCGAATTGGGCTCAAACATGGTGATATATCATTTTTGTCCGAGAAAGAGCGAGGTCAATCGAGACATATGGAGAGAGAGAGATAGAGATAGATAGATAGATAGATAGATAGATAGATAGATAGATAGATAGATAGATAGATAGATAGAGAGAGAGAGATTGAGTGAGCATGGCCCACCATGAGGTCTAAAGAGTGGTGGCGGCTTGGATGGACTGACCTAGATAGACAATCTGCGTCAGAGAGTATAGAGTGTGTTGATCGAGGCCCGAACAGGGAGATATATCATTTGTGTGTGAAAGAAAATGATGTTAAACGAGACTCAGATAAAGAGAGCGAGATTGAGCGAGTGTGGCCCGCCGTGCGGAAGAAAGAGTGAGACAATCTCGAGGGAGTGACCTAGATATACAACGTGCGTGCATGCGCACGAGAGGTTGGGGGGGCTAGATAGGCAATGCATGTATTTAGCACGAGAGGGTGAGAGGGAGAGGGGGGAGAGAGAGAGCTCGACATGGGGTGCAATGGCGGGTGTGTGAGGTAAATACATTTGGTAACAGGAGTGGAAAAAGGGGTTGTGTAGTTGAGAGACTTAGAGATCGAAACATGGAGAGAAAGAATGAACGTGTGTTGGAAACCGATAGCTTCCTAAGGTGGTTAGGAGAGGAAGATTGACCGATATAGGAAGTATGTAGCATTTGTGTGTGTGGGGGGGGGCTAAAAACAACATTTGAATGTACATAGTACGAGACTAAATATCAATGTTTCAATTCGGTGTACATTGTAAGATTTGAACCGAGGACCAGGCGTACGGGTAATTATTTCGAATTCGTGCCATACTAAGTTTCAAAAAGTTGACATTGACTCAATTTGTTGTGCTATTTTGTAGGTCATATGTTGGAATCAATCCAAAAGTTTTCTCACTACCATGGTGTTCATCATATACATATGAATTTGTATTAAAAAAGTAGCGTGGATACAGTGAAATGCGAAATCCACGTTAGAATTGGAGATCGCTACATGACACACACTCTAATTCAAATAACTAACTACATGACACACACTCTAATTCAAATAACTAATTATGTGACACACTCTAATCCACGTTAGCGTGGGTACCGTTTCGATTTTTTTCAAATAACTCCTCATTAATTAATTTATAGTACTCCCTCTGTTCACTTGTATAAGACCTTGAAGACATTTCAGATAATGTGCAAAACTGTTCATTTTAAGTTGTCTGAAACGACTTACAAAATTGAACGGATGGAGCATCTCGTTTTGAATGACTAATTATTGCAAGGAAAACACGGGCATGGTAATACATATAGATTCATTTGCAAATGAAAGAAGATTCATTTGCATTCTCAAATGTAGGCGCACCAGGTAGACCAGGGTCGTGTCGGGGTGGACGCTGCTTCGGTGCCTTAAAGGCAACTGCCCTTGGGTGACTAACATGTGGGCCAGCCACCTGTTGGGCCAATATGTCATGGACACAAAGGCAGGTGCCTTAAGGCACCAAAGCATAGTCTTGTCGGGGTGGTCACGTGTGTCGGACGGACGCGTAGCATCTAGCCACCCGCCCCCCTCCCCCCCAAAAAAAGGACGACGATAATATGAGTTCGCGCTTCCACGTTTCGGATTGAAATATCTGGCGGCCCCAATTCCAGCCCTAAAAAATCTCTCTTCTCCACCGTCCCCTTCTGCGCCCAAATTTCTCAAATCCCTAATTCGCTGCCATCCCTCGAATCGCCCCTCGTCTCGTCTCTTCCCCCACCGTTCCCCATCTTTGTGCCGGACGACAACAATGAAGACGGTGGTCGCGCTTCACCACCGCACTGGAGCAACCTCATCTACGCCCTCGTCCACCGCACCGGGTGGTCCACCGACAACGTCGGCCGCCGCAACCGACCTGCCTCACAGACACCGAGTTCCACCGCATCAGGTGCGCTTCACCGACGCTGTCTCCCAGCTCACCGGGGCTACTTCATCGAGCACATCGTCGCACCTCCGCCCCCCGAGGCCGGTGGGGCTTCATCAACGGTCTCGTCCACCGCATCGTAGCGCTCCGCTGCCACTCAAGATCTGCATCCGTGCGCGGCCAGCCAACGCCAGGGCATCACCCTCAACGGCTCTGAAGTGACCCGCACTCTAGCTAGGCGAGCATGCCCAAACGCCGGCCCGAACTAGGTATCCACACATCACTCCCTTGTGCACTGTTGCCGATGTTTGGATATCCTTTCACTGCTCTCTTAGCTTACACGCCTATGGAACTCTGACTTTAACTCTTATTTCTTCTGGAGATATCATCTGAAACAAGCAAATCCATTTTTAGCGAAGCATGACTGCGCTACGGGATCTGGTACACATCCTACACACCCGTATAACCTTGTAAGTATCTGTCCTCTGGTACAACATCAAGGTCGATTCCTCTTATTTGATCAACCATTCGACATGTCAAAAACGCAGAGGGGGATGCAAGGAGCACAAGGCCTGCACATCCAAGCAAGTGGTAACATGGACTTGTACATGGAACATCCCAAGCGCAAGCAAAGCTGAAGTGAGCCTGTACAATGAGCTAGCGTAAGTCCCTGCATTTCATTTAATTCATATTGGCATTCGTGTATGATTTGTGTGCAGTGGCTGATCCATGAATTCAAGTTACCAGGGGCGAACATTTAACTTAAAAAATACGAAGGCACTTGCACTCCGGAAATCAACATAACTTGAGAAATGTGAAGCTACATGCACTTTGAAAACCAGCTAATGATCCATTCGTGTATGTTTGCACCGAAAACTTGATTAGATACATCAGATTCAGTCAGTTCAGTATTGATTGGGGGAGTTATAATATAAGTAGAAATTGGTTTCATTTTCTCGTAGATTCCCTACAAACAAGCAGTTGTATAAACAAGCAGTTTTACAACACCGTCAGGTTTAACTATTGGCCAGAAATTGAAGAGTAGAATTAGATATAATCAGGGATGTGATGTACCTACTTCTTGCGCATGCTACTCTTGCAAGCTGCGACTGTCCGTTTGCGCAAGCTCGATGCCATGCCCATGCTGCCGCCGCTGCCTCCCACGCCGGCTACACCCAGGGTTGGATCTTCATCTTCTTGTCCTTCCGTTCTCTTGAAGCCCGGCGACCACCCTCCAACAAGGGCGCGAGGAAGTGCTGTGTCGGTCTGTCCAGCGGCGGCTGGGTTAGGAGCGAACCAGACTGGAGGCTGGAGCGAATGAATTGGGATTTTTCCTGCTGTCGATCGATATGGGAGGCGCTCGTTTGGGCCGCGAGCCTGCTATAGGGCCTGCCTTGCACTTATGTTGTTGGCCCATCCAAATTGAAACATTTTTCTTCATTTTTTACATTGCCTGCTCGTGCGTTGGGACCAACAAAACTAGCATGGGCCAACCTGGATGACTCAAACTAGGTGCACACTTTCCAGCCACCTGAGGC
Source organism: Triticum aestivum (assembly GCF_018294505.1). Classification (NCBI taxonomy): domain Eukaryota; kingdom Viridiplantae; phylum Streptophyta; class Magnoliopsida; order Poales; family Poaceae; genus Triticum; species Triticum aestivum. The sequence goes on from NC_057804.1 coordinate 514,494,123, forward strand.
AGCTGCCCATACCAGCCCCTATGGTGGCGTCGCCCCTTTTTGCGTGTATGATTGGATAGTGAAAAATATTCCAGTGGCGCTTTTGATTTACCCACAGAATGGTTGAATTGCTTGTTTTTATGAACTGAGTTCGCCAATAATGTGAAGGATGCCAGTCTTTTCATCCTGTTGTAGATTGCTTAGATCTGAATATGCCAAAAGTAATCGCATGAAATATACAGTAAAAGCTAGTGTGATGTGTTTGGCTACAACTAGTCTGACTACACGTCCTCATATAACATATCAAGGACGCACCAACTTACCAGATTAACCATTCGACTTACCCATGGAGTGTGGGAAGAAAGAAGTATTGGGACTGCATATCCAAGCAATTGATGCCATGGACTCCTTCGTACAACCTTGTAAGCAAAAAAGAAGTTGTAGTGTGCCTGTACAGAGAACTAGCGTAAGTTCAGTTACCTGCTTCTCGGAATTTTAGTTAGCCACTTATTGGAAAATTGTTCAATTACATTGCTTGGCTTAATTTAGTTTGCTACTGATTACATAATGGCACAGCCTGTTAATCATATTGTAGACTGCACCTATCTATGTGTTTGATACTTACTGTTAAGAATTACCTGTTTGCCTTAACTGAAATATCTACTTGTTTGTTTAACTGCTTTGCTGCTGCAACAACGGGTTACAATGATGTTAATAACTACTTTTCAGCATCCAATTGAAACTCTTTAATTCCTTGTTTATTTAACTGGTTTGCTGTTATAACTCCCAGCTGAGATGTTTTGCTAACTTCAACTTTTCAGAATCCAATCGGAACTTTAATGGCAAAACAGGTTAGCCCAAGATCAAAGAGCGAGGTCCCCATGGACGTTGCATCATACCACAGTAGTGGCACCGGCCTAATCGTGCATTATGAATTGCCAACTGCTGATGCTCTAGAGGTTAAACTAGTGGTAGAAAGAGATTCTGCTTCTGCACTTAGAGATGAAGTTGACATGCTGAGGAAGCAAACAGCACAATCACAAGAAGTACTCAAGACAACCATTAAATATTTGGTGGATTTCAAAACGAAGCAAGCCGAGACTGACCAGATTGTTAAGGTCCTGAAGGAAAAAAGGAAATTAAATTCCTACTTGGTAAATCATAGGTGAAATGTTCTTTCCATAGTTGAATAACCTTTGTGTTGTCTGTTCATGTAATCAATCAAACCATTTGTTTTAGAGATCATGTAATAATTGTTTTTTTTTGTTTTTTGGTTTGTAATTTTATTTGAGCACAAGTCTGTATTAATTAATAAGACTCGGAGACATTTCATTTGGATTGCTGTGCCAGACCTACAAATATGCCAATCGGGCTGAATGTGCATTCAACAATAATAGTAGTATAGATGGACCATAAATGGCACGCATCGGAAAGGGCCAAGATGCTGGCTAAGAAAAGGATGCTGTTGTAGCCAAAAAAAGTACAGCGGCCTGGCTTATGTATGTTAGTTGATATTATTGATCCATATACTCTATAAGTGTTTATATGTCTGTTAGTTCTGTACATTCTTGGTTGATTGACTCGGTATTTGAATCTTGATACATCGCTTGTGTACATATCTAAATGGGAGTACACTTTATGCTGCATGTGACATTTGAGTTGGACATGAAGTGTTCCAAATATTCGAATTCACCTTAAACTGGATTCTAGTTTCTGAATTTAAGTATCGGCATTTGTAAACCATATTCATATATGACAGTGGAATACATCTTTATCGTCCTTTTGAAGATATATAAAAACACATAGAATGATTTATAAAGATTCATATAGGAATACAAAATGGATTCGAATTTAGTTGCCAGGGTAAACATGGATGCTTATTGTCCCAAAATTCGAAAGAAGCAGCAAAATGTCCACTCCCACGTCGGCTGCCCGAAGCCAAGTGTTTGGGAGATGGAAATTACTGTCTACCCATTACAGGGACAATCCATCGGCCCGATTTCCACTGCTCTAAATAGGGGTAGGTTAGTAACTTCAATTAGACGTGACACGACCGCCTCTGAGCCCATTCCGACATGGTGGGCATCAAACATGGGCGGCAAACCACGTCTGAAAGACCTTTGTTTTTCCCTCCATTCCCCATTCATACACATTGGGCGGCAAAACAAACTCGACTCGGCCAAAATCGATGTAGGCAAATATTTTCAATAGGGGCAGGTTTGTAACTTCACTCAGACGTGACACAACTGCCCTACCTGTCAGCCCCGTTCATACACCGTGGGCACCAACCATGGGCGCCAACCACCCTCTCCTCGCCCAAAATCGCTCTGGGCAAATATTGGTGAGATGCGAGATTACCATCCTATCCCCAATCGACGAGACATCCAAATTTTAAACGGGGGCTAAGTTCGTAACTTTCCCATATTTCAGACAGGCGCGTCCCAAAAACATGGTTCCCCGTACCTCTCCCTCCATTTTCCCATTCATACACCGTCCGCGCTAGAACACCCCATCCCCACACCAGCCTCCGTCCGCCACCCCATCCATCGCTGCCGTCCTCCACCACATCCATCGCCATCGTCCTCCAGCATGCCGGAGCGCCTACCAAGACCGCGTCATCCACTGCTAGAGATGGACGTTTCTCATCCACGATGACGGACCAATAGCCTTGCATCGCGTCCTCTCGCTGCATCGACGTCGTCGTCCTCTTTGCCGGGGCCGCTCACACGACCTTCTCTTCCACCGCAACGAGACTTATCCCCTGATGCACCCGTCTACCGTTGCAGATCTACTTCAACGCCATCGACAGACATCGCAAACCCGATGCCTACACGGCGCCGCAAGAGAGGTGGTACTTCATATCTCCTTAACTTTTTGATCTTAACCAGAAAATAGATCTTAACTTGGTTACTCTACTTTCTTTTCAGCTCTTAGAATTTAGTTCTTAGTTCGAAGCAAACAATGGATGCTAAATATCATTTCTCCGGTTTGCAGCTTCAAATATGCCATGGCACAACCATAATACGGTTTATCATGCTTAGGGTTTAATTGATCATGTTGGTTCCGTGGTGGTTTCTTTAATAGAAATCAGAGGGGAAACCCTCTTTTGCTAAAAATATGCTTAGAGTTTCCCCCTTTTCTAATCACTATACAATCAGAATACATGCTTCGTGTCGTAATAACACTGCTCCACCCATCAAGCTAAACAAGCTTAGTTGTTTAAATACGAATTTGATATTATTAAAACAGAGTTGTTTAATTGGTCAGCTAAATGTTCCTAAATTAGTTTCGAAAATGCATGTTCGCCGCTCGGGTGTGTATCTCTACAGGGTGCCCACGGTGGGCCGGCCCACCCTGGGATTTTGGGTCGTCCCAGGCCCCGATTCCCCTTTGTTCTGCTGCGCGCTTCCGATCTCTACTCGTCCCCCAGCCGCCTGCCTCGCCGGCGACTTGCCGTCCCCGGACGGCATGACTCTAGGAGGAGACGCCGGACTAACAGGAGGCCAGGGGCCGCTCGCCCAACAGCGTCACCGCTGCCCGGGCGCGCCACCGTGCCTACCTTCCCAATCCGTTCAGGACTCAGGCGTGCAGCACCCACCAAGCCAACCCGATTTATCCTGAGATACGTCCTCAACACTCAGCAGCCACTCCTCATCACCCATTTTCTAATTGATTCATTACTCATTAGGCAGGACTGTCATTAGGGTTTGTTGTGTGCTCAGTGCTACCTACACTTAATGGTTTAGATGTATTTCGGTAATCTTTAGTGCCTCTAAAGTTCACAGGGTTTTCAAAATCCCGGCCCTCGGAATAGAAACTAGTCATTTTGGATTGTTGGTCGTAGTGACATTGACCCAGATTACTACTGCAAGCCAGGTTTGTTGACAATTTTACTTGTCTTTCTTACTCATTCGATATAATATCCAATTATTCACGTCGATTAGTTGCAAACAATAAGTGCTAGACAAACTTCTTCATTCAGATTTTGGACGGTCTCTTACTGCAGTTACAATTCTGCATACTTGTCCTTATAAGCTCACAAGTAAATGATTGATTCACTACATCGATCTATGCTTGCCTTGTCATATTTGTTGTCAATATTCTTTTAGGGTGGACCACCCTGTTTCTAAATACTGGAACCATAGACATGAGTGAATAGTATTTATCTATGTGATCTCTTCCATCATGTGTGGGTAACGAACACTGCATTGTATAGAAAGAAAGTATCATTTCCAGCTTTTACATAGGTTTCGATCTTTTACATGGAATACAATCTGCCTACTTGCTTTGTGTCGCACTACCAACACTCCACCCTTGAAGCTAAACATTACGCCACTCATAATTGCTTAGTTTATTTGTTCAAATACGAATTTCATATGATTCTAATGTTCCTACTTCAGTTTTAAAATGTGTGTCTGCCTGTTATAGAGACATAAGGGGTTTGTATTTTTGTGTGTGGTCTGGTCAGCACTGTTGGGGAGGTGAACTTTGCATATGCAAGGGTTTATAGGGAGACCCTCTCTGAGTTGAATCCGCAATGCATTCCATAGATAATCTGTCTACTTTTTATGTTTTCAGGAATCTCATATTCTGAACAACATCATAATGATTATGAGCTTGCGCGCATGAAAAGAATAAAGCAGAATAATGCCATGGCTGTCAAACTTGGCATTAAGGGACTGAAATGAAGTCTGGATGCAATGCAATGCAAACGCTCTCCACCTACAGATTCATGCTTAGAATATGATCCTAACAGTGATTCTGAGCTAGAGGGACACCTAAGTCAATGTAGCTCCCTAGTGGAGGAGTCAGAGGAAGATGCCCTATTCTATTCACCCATCAAGGTACTTGCTCTAACTTTCCAAGGTTACATTGCTCGCACATATCTTGCAACTAACGCTTTGCATTACTTCTACTTTGTTGAACTGCCATTAGCTTAGTTTACACATCGTGTATGTGAATACGCCCTGCCTATCCATTTTCAGTACATATTCCATCTGTCATCATACCATATTTATCCATTCAAATGTTGTTCTTGTGTATCAGACGTTCAAAAGGAAGAGGGCGATTGCTGATCGTGGAGGAGCACAAGCAAAGTATTTGGAAAAGGTAGTGGCACCTGATAAATCAAATAGCCCATTATGTGTAGTTGCAATATCACCTGACCCACAAAATACCCCAACTCTAGCAGACTCTAGCCCTACTACACTGGTCATTTCTGATGCCCCAACTCAGCAGACCCCAAGTGCAGCAAACAGTATGATTATGCCAGTTGACATAGCACCAGCTGTACAACGCAAAACCCCCATTCCAGCAAAGAGTACACCAAATCCAGTTGCCAAATCCCTTTTCAAACCAGAGAGAGCCCCAATTGCAGCAAATAGGACCCCTGTTCCATTTCTTCCTAGTTTAGAAGACGAAGCTTATGTTGTTGTCAGGAACTTTGTGCGCATCTTTCCTTGATGGAAAGATAATACCGCAGACACAGAACAATTTCCAGTCTTCCTCCGCAACTTACGTTTAAGTAATGTACTAATGTTATTCATGGTCATTACTGCATATGTTTCTGCTGACAGAAGACATAAGATTTCATTCTTTTAAATAGGCGAGGAGCAAACTGGATTGTGATGACGAGCAAGAGTTGGTTGCGCTTTTCAAGCACTCGTTGATGAAGTATCGTTCCTACCTGAGGCAAGCACACTTCGATGGCAAGCCTCTGAACGAAATTTCTGTAAAGTCTCCGGTGCTACATTTATCCAACGCTGACTGGAATAATCTTGTTACACATTGGTCTCAACTGCAGTGTAAGGTACTCTCTATGATATCACATCACAATTTGAACTACATTTCTACATTTGCCTTAATGTCTCACTTGTACGAAAACTGTTAGCAGAAGAACATTCATTCTCAAGGGACCACAGAATCTCGAACCTATACTACACACTGGATTGCTCTTGTGAGTACCTCTTGCCCTGTATGACCATACTTACTTTCATAGCTATTTGATTATGTAGCATCACTGCACATGTTAGCCACGTAAACGTCCATTTGGTGGACATTATAAGATCCGTATGGACTCTTACACAAATTTAGAACCAACCCAATGCTTTTGAAGAGGTTTAGCTCTGCAGTCCTCTTGTAAGGACTAAACGTGGTCTATCACTGACCTTACATTAACAGCTACTCCCTCCGTCCCATAATATAAGAATGTTTTGTACAGTACACCAGTGTTCAAAACACTCTTGTATTATGGGAAGAGGGATTGGTTCATTTTTTTAGCATTCTGCATCTTATCTCCCTCGCCCACCATTTACTAAAAAGATCAGATCTATATTTAATCTGACCAACAAGTATAATACACAGACAATGCCAGTGCAGAAGTGTAGCTCATTGGTCTTGTCAGTACATTTTATCCTGTAACACTTGTACTTCCAGGGATTGGTAGTTGATTATGTAGCATCAATCTGCATCTTATCTTCATTATCCTCTACCCCTTCCAGCATTATGATATCTATAATTACTCTCTACAAAATGTAGAGTACAGGCAATGCTTATGAAGAAGATTATGTGCTGAAATTCTTGAGTTATCCTTCCATTGACAAGGAGAAGGGCATTATAAAGCCGGTGTTAACTATTAATGTAAGTCAGTCCTTCTAAAGCCATTATCCTCAACTGTTGTTTAATTTGCTCATACTCCGTATCGTTTACTGCTGTTTAGTTTGCTGTTTCTACCAAAATGCATGTTCGTAAGAACCGTAAGTTCTAAGTTTTACTTGTAAAACCAAATTCCTTATTCATACCATGCACATTACTTAATACTCCCTATATGTATGCTTGGTTTTCTGGATCTATAATCTAGTGTGTGGTGAAGCAGCCCACATTTGCACCTTGTCATCTCCTGTTTTATCGTACTGATGTGGCTGATGATATGAACAACATGCCATGCACATTATCCAAAATAGATACAATGATTTTCTTTGCCCTTCATCTATGCTTGTTATGTTGACATGGTAATCCAGTAGTGTGGTGAAGCTCCCCGCATTATGAACAATGCCAAATTATGCTATTGATATTTTGAACTTACTCTTTATTTTCTAATTTGAAATTGGATAGAATTGATAGAACAGTTATCATCTTTGTTTATACACGTGCAAAACCTGTCATCTCTCTGCTTTGTTTCAGGGTGATATGCCTGATGGCATGCACAAGTCTGCTGAAGGCTGTGAGACAAACCCAACAAATATTGCAGCAAAGAAGGCAAAACATCTTGAAGATAGCGAGACAACCCCAAAGTCTTGTCTTGATGCAGTGTTCAAGTTACTTGAGACTAACAGTCAGACAAGCTCACAGAATTTGTTGTCTGAATCAATTCGACAAGCTCCCAAGTTCTAGCAGAAAGGCATTCTGCAACTCAACTTCGACCTGAAGTCCTATCTCTAAGAAAGATTTCGGAGAACACAAATGAGAACCTAATCGCTAAACAGCTACACCTGGAAGCTATGACTGACATGCTGGGCTGGTCTCAGAGCCTTGCTCAGCATCTTGCGTAGCAGTTCCCCCGCAAGGCTAACCTTTCTTGAACTGTCTTGGAAGTGGTCTCGGTTCAGTATTATTTTGTTACACTGCAATGGTGCCTAGTTTTTGTAATCTGCTTCTTCGTTGCGCTTTATGATCACTGGTGGCATACTTCGATGCCCAGTGGATGTAATATACCTTAAATCCTTTATTGTATAGTGTAGGTTTATTCTTAGTTACTATGCCATAATTTCTTTATTGTATAGAGTAGGTTTGTTCTTAATTCCTACTAGTTACTACCATCATTCGCTATCTAAAAAAATCAGATGTAGTCGACCAGGCCGAAACATTCGACTCTAACGAGCCAGGTTTTTAGTGGGCCACATTGGGCCGGCCTGCATCTTTCTTGGGCCCGAATGATTGGGGCCTTCACACATTGCGCCAGGCCCAAACTTACACCGGCCTATATTTTAGTTGGGCCTTTTGTCGACCCAGCGCTTAGTTTGGCCCAGGTAGCGTTGGGCCATTAACAGGCTGAATATTGTACTGGCCTGTTACGGCCGAGATGAAACCACGAGCCTTTAGCAGGCCAAAATGCATGTTGGGCCTCAATTTTCACTAGTCGTCGATGGGCCTTCAGCAGGCCGAAATGTAGACCGGGCCGTTTTGGGCCCAGTTAGCTCACGGGCTGTTACCAGGCCGAAACATATCTCGGGCCTTAGTTGTCCCACTGATATCATGGGCCTTTAAGAGGCTGAAAGCTTAGTATAGGCATCAACGGGCTGAATTACGCAACAGGCCTTTAACAGGCCCAAAGTCACGTTGGGCTTAACTGTTGCCACCTTTAGCACGGGCCGTTAGTGGGCCCGATGTCCCGTAGGACCATATATGGCCCATGGGCAGCACGGGCTGTTCCCAGGCTGAAAGTCACACCGGGCTGAAATGAGCCCATGTCTACATTAGGCCTCTAACAGGCCGAAAGTCACTGGGCTGTAGTTGGGCCCAAATATTCGGCGAACAATTAACAGGCCAGATCTGGCTTTGAGCCGCAAATGGGCCCAAATATTGGGCGAACAATTAACGGGCTAGATCTGGCTTCCGGCCGTAAATGAGCCCAAATATTGGGCGAACAATTAACGGGCCAGATCTGGCTTCGGGCCGTAAATGGGCCTTTATTAAGTAGGCCGTTATTGGGCTGGCCCACTAGTACCTGATTAAGTTCTACGGGCCTTTGACTGGGCTGGCCTGTTTAACCTATATGGGCCTCTATTGGGCCCAGCCACGTGTCGACGTATCATAGGCATGTCTCCTCCAATGGACGGGCGACATCTGGCCCACTGACGAGCTGGCAGGTGTTCCCTTTGGCCAATCAGAATTTTACACGTGGAAATTTCCCATTGGTCGTGGCTGTTAACGGGTTATCGGATACAAAATCCGACCCGATAGCTTAACGGCGTTCTGTTACAGTGGATGCCACGTGTCGGTCACCCTTGACGAAAGCACTTCTATGACGCGCGATTTATTGTCATGGAAGTGGACACTTCCGTGATGATAATTTTGGTAATGTCATGGAACACTTCTACGACAGCACAAGTATGACTAACTTGATTCTGTCATAAATTTGTCATGGATGTACATGCATGACAAAAAACGCGACCTACTGTGACAAACACGTATGATCACAGAAGTGTATTTTTATTGTAGTGTAAACCCACAATTCATCGGATCTTGACAAACACACCGCAAAAAGAGTTTACATCGAATAGATCTCCACAAGAGAGGGGGAGAACATTGTATTGAGATCCAAAAAGAGAGAAGAAGCCATCTAGCTAATAACTATGGACCCGAAGGTCTGTGGTAAACTACTCACAACTCATCGGAGGGGCTATGGTGTTGATGTAGAAGCCCTCCATGGTCGATTCCTCCTCCGGTGGAGCGCCGACGAAGGCTCCAAGATGGGATCTTGCGGATACAAAAGGTTACGGCAGTGGAAATTGTTTTTCGTTGGCTCCGTGGATGTTTCCGGGGTACATAGGTATATATAGGAGGAAGAAGTACGTCGGTGGCCGCTCGTGGGGCCCAGGAGACAGCGGCATGCCCAGGAGGGGTGGGCGCGCCCTCCTATCTCCTGGCTGCCTCGTTTGCTTCTTGACTTGCACTCCAAGTTCTCCGGATCACGTTCGTTCCAAAAATCATGCTCCCGAAGGTTTTATTCTGTTTGGACTCCGTTTGATATTCCTTTTCTTTGAAATACTGAAATAGGCAAAAAAAACAGCAATACGGGCTGGGCCTCCGGTTAGTAGGTTAGTCCCAAAAATGATATAAATGTGTAAAATAAAGCCCACAAACATACAAAAGGGGTAATATAGTAGCATGGAACAATCAAAAATTATAGATACGATGGAGACGTATCAGTATCCAACGATGGAAGGGTGATCTCTCGCTGGGTGTAGATATCCACGAGACTCCGGATTGGTGGATGAGGACGATCCAGTTGGCCTTCATGCCCTCCCAGTAGTGGCCGCGCATGATGGACAGGTGGACGGGTAGTGGTAGCATGTCGAGGGGCACCACGACAACCTCCGTAGGATCGTCAAGTCGGTGTCTGGGCCACCTGCGAGGATCAGGCATCAGCAAGCAGGGTGTCTTGAAAAGAGCCGGCCGGTTGCAGACGAGTAGACGGTACAAAGACACCGAGCATGCGGCCAGACGGACGGTGCTGAGTAGGTCCATACGATTATAGATCTGCTCCAAGAGAACATCGAGGAGGGAATTCCAATCGCGACTCTGTGTGTTAGTCAGTTCTGCCATTGGGGTTTTCGGTGCCTGCGAGCCAGCGGGGAAGTGGATCCGGGCGGGCGAGCGAAGAAGCTTCTCCTCGTGTGGCCGAGCAGTGAGCACGGGGATATGGTAGGCGCAATCTACCAAGGAAGATGGCGCAGGCAGGTGAGCAGTGAGTGGGGGTAAATGGTGTGCGGCCGACGATGGGTAAGAGAGGAGGAAGAAGAGTGGAAGACGGGGAAGAAAGTGCATTAAATCTCAATTCTACTAGTACTACTACCAGGATATATACCGTCCTTCGGAGTGTAAATAGTTACACCGATGACATGTGGGTCTACCACAAGAGGGCCCATATGTTAGTTAATGGAGGACAGAGGTGCGTAGGCGTATTTGCGGAAGCGTGCTCTACTGGCAAACATGATGGCAGTACTGGGTCAGGCTGATTTAGTAACACCAACACACTGGTTCAGCTTATTAATTACGTGTCCCATCTACTGTAGCGTGTATTGTCACTTCACTGTGAAGACTAGTTGAATAGTTCTCTCTGACCGAGATGGGGAATAATGGATCACGAGGACTTCCTTTCTACAGTATCCCTATGCCTCTACGCTCACTTCACTCATTTTGCTCCGTACCTAGTCACTTGTTGAAATCTGTAGAAAGGCGAATACTCCGTATTTGGGAACAGCGGGAGGCTTTTACTCCGTATTTGGGAATAGAGGGAGTATCACCATATGGAGGGAACAGAGGAAACTTGAAATATGAACGTGTCAATGGGAGGGAGTAAGCCCCATGCATGCATGCATGCATGCAACATGCAACACTCACACGTACACATGGACGCACACAACACTCACGCACCCATGTGGCATACAGCACACAACGCAACACACACGCTCACGCCCAAGTGCTCAACCTACTCCTTACGTCAGTGAAAGACTGTACATTTAGAGATTTACACATTGACTAGGGCATAATTAACGCCCAAAAGTAGCACACTTATGTGTGCATGCGACCATAGAGAGAAGAAGATTAAATGAAGGTCGTTGCATGCTGTAATTAAGGATAGACATGTAGCCTATACCTACAACACAAGTTGGTGCATTAGTCAATCAATATCGATTTAGATTAAAGGTGGAAGTGTAGATGTACATCATGTACTACACTCTTTGTTTTATAGCCGATGTACACTCTTTTTTGGAAGACCGAGGGAGTACACATGCATGCACTCACATACACAGCCAGGGCGGTTCGCGCGCAAGGGTTGGACTCGTGTCGCGCCTACGTAAAGTTTTGTTTAACTGATTTCTTTGCTCTGCCAACTGACAGGTGGGACCCAGAAACCAGGTGACAATTTAACCAGTCAACAAAGTGCCACGTCGACTATGTGGCCGGTCAGTAAGGTGCAATACGGTGCTCTACGTGAGCTAGTGATCGTATAATCACCGCAAAACTATATATAGTGACCGTAAAGAGCGTATTGTTACATACATTAACCACCAGTGTATTTTTCTCGTTTCAAAATTAAGTCATATTAATCGGAAAGGACGCAGTATGGACTACTAGTACTACTACTGCTTGAGTACTCAGTACTGCTTTGATGTGTCCCATCAACTCGTCGAACGAGGAGAAGCTTGCTTACTACGCCTCTCCCTCGCCCACGCGTGCGGTGGTTCGTAGGACGAGGAGAGGGTTTTGACTACAGCGTGCTCTCCCTCTCCCTCTCCCTCGCCCTCGCCCTTGCCCTCGCGGTGGACGTGCAGCAGTTCAATTGGTGTCAGATTCCTAGAAGCATATTGTACTGTAGTATCATCATTGTTGGACCTTCCGAAGAGGCGAAGAGCCAAGTTCAAGGTTCACACGAGTACGAACTGTTGAACCTCCCGAAGAGGCAAAGATCCAAGCGCAAGGTTTTATAGGAGTTGTCGTCCTAGTAGGAGTGTACTACAACTATAGCGAACGATGCTACTGCATGATGCCGCCACGTCACGTATATCCAAAGCTGTGCCACCTTTTTTTCTCAAAGAGCGTGTTGGAGTCCATGCAACAACCACACAAGTTGCACGTACACATAACACATTTACTAGTAATAAATTCTAATGGACAAATGTCAGTATGCCACACAAGTTCATCTCCAATTCATGTGATAAATTTGTGCACGACTAGTCTACATATATTCACAGCGCTACAGTTCACAATTACCGTACTCCACTTACACAATATAGATGGGCTACATGTCCTCCTCTAGGTTCCAGTCCCAGGTGTTCTTCATGGATGGCACGATCCATAGCGGTGGGCAACGGGAATCATTGTCATAGCTTTCTAGTCCAGTTCCACACGATGGAGACTCATCCAAGCTGAAGCGGCATAAATCAGGGATAGCATGTCCCAGCATGTCGTTCATCCAGTGGTGCACACTGAAGACACAACCATGCTTCATGAACGGCAGGCCTTCCTTGTCATGCACGGAATGTGGCATCCGCTTCACAATGGGGTAGCTGCCCCTGATGAAAAGCGAGTACTCTCCAAGAGTGTTCCTCGGCACCCACGTAGCATCACGGGGGTCAAACTCGGCGCCTTTCATCTGGTACACGTGGCATCTCAGATCTGGACACATGGTGACATACATAGTCAAGGTCCATGCATAATAATGTTGTAGTCAAATATGGCGCTCAGTAATACTGTGCAACAAATAGTACTACTCCGGTATAGAGGAAGTAAAATAACCGGCTTATTATATATGACCACTCTTGGCTACATGGATGAGATAGTAAGACATGGAAAACAAAAATGGTGGCAGCTAGTGGGTTCAAGTCTTCAAGGGCCTAGCTAGCTATACGGGTCCTCCAAGGTAAAAAGTACTCCTACTAGTACTACTAAGTATAGTACTAGTACAACAATGAAATAGAAGGCGAGAGGGTTAAAAATGGAATACCTGGGTAGATGGTGACGGTTCGATCGTGATAGATTGTGTGACCATGTTACACATCAGTGGTACCATGGGTAACGACTGCTAAGATAGTTGATCCCAATATGCCAAAGTCAGCTACAAGGTTCCAGGTTAGACCGAATCGCAGATGCAAATGCACATCCAGGATCGGCGATCTTATTTTGATCGGGGGATGACTGGTCCCTGCAAAATAATGGAGTACCGTTAGGGATGCAAATGATGATTTGCGCATTCCGTTTGTAATCTCCCGTACCATAGGATGGCAACCAGATGAACAAGTCCCCTGGCCTGTCACTGCGAAGATGCGGCCTAGATGGCGCACGGCGTCTTCGAACGTGTAGGGGTACAAATCTACCGCCGCCAACATGCGCCAGCCTCTGCCGTTACTGCCTCTTGCATTGATGGCAATCCTTATGTCGAACACCGTGATGAGATAGGAATCGTTGTAGCCACGTCGCTTTGTCGGTGGGTCCACAATTGCTATCTTCTTCAATCTCATGTAGGCATCATCATACGTATTCAAGCCCAGCCAGTCCGGAAGGCCGACCCCAATGGTGGAGAAGGGGTCTACCGGAACGGCCGCACTGTTGTGGATGTTGTGCAAAATGATGGTGGTATCCGGCCGGAGGTATGCAAGCCAATCTTTGTTGGCACCGACCCAGACCTATATATAAGACGGTGGGCAGCGGAGAAATTATGGGATTGAAATGGAATAACTAAGTACTACATGATCAAACTCCACTACTGACCTTCTCATCGGACAAAATCCGACTACCTCTCAACGTCGGCAACTCTAGTGGAGTCAACGTGCAACCATGGCCAGGGAGCAGTGGACTATTCAAAGGATTGTCCCATTGAAGAACCTTCTCCTCGAGGACGCATGGAAGACCAACAAGCATGGCCTTTTGCCAAGCCTGTTTAAGCAGCGTCTTGAAAAAGTTGGTGCATGAAGCACCGAGTCTTGCGGCGGTGAGGACGTTGGAGCAGCTTGAGATTTCTCCCAGAGTATCGTCATCCAAGGTCTCCGAGCCCCGACGAGGAGGAGAACCGCCTGGCGAATCCATGGGAGCAGCGATGAACTGCCTTCTCTTCAGGGGGAGGGGAACTGGCGAGGAGGAGATAAGAGCGTAGTAACCGTAGGGCCTCATCCCTTCCAACTATAGATCGTTCCTCAGTGAAGGGGTGAGGCTATTATTTACTACTAGTACTAGCATTATGGAATGTTATGGGATTGCATTATACTGTAAATAATATCACTAGTAAGAAATTTTTGGCACCAGGTAGTAGTTTTTGGCGTGGATTAAGAAATTTTGCGTACGTTTTTGCCATTTTTTGTACACGCCAACTAGTGTCAAAAAATTTCTTACATTATGTGATGGAGGAGTACGTACTCGTACTGTAGCAGTACTAGCTAGTACTACTTTTTCTCAACTAGTAGTGCGATGTACTATACTTCTAGTGTAGTCTAGTATAGTGCACCAGTTTTGAACTCTTGAATCTCAGGGCCAAGGAGCTACAGTTGGAAGTGGAGGGTACTACTATTCTCTAGAACCATCGCTATACTATCAATGCAGGGAAAGTACACCTGCGTAGTGGCCTAGTGGGTACTCTCGGTGCACTATTCAGCCGCTCCTCCCACGTAGCTGGCCTACTCAGCCGCTCCTCTCACGCACAGACTAGCATCCTGTTTATCAGCGACGGTTACTGCGGGGGCAGAACATTTGAGTTATTTGATACAGCGAGACTAGGCTTTTCGCTTCCATTTGTGGAGGTGTAATGGATCTCGTCGAACTTTGTTAGTAGTTCCTTTTTTATGAATGAGATGAAGCAAAGCTTTTGCCTCCGTTTAAAAAAAACACATCAAGAGGAATTTCTTTCATAGTAGAGCCTATAATGGAGTGAAGTCCATGCGTGCAATGCCACAAGCTACTGAGTAGTAGTAGAGCACTTTACGTACAGAGCCATATTGCACAGTTCCCGATGCCCCGCCAGGCTTTTCCGGCTCCTCGGGCTTAATTGGGAGGCGCTAGTTTAAACATGCTACTAGCTGATGAGGAAGCTGCAAGAAAGGTGCGGCTAGGGCGAGCACACAAGCCACGGGATGCTGAGAAGGAAAACCCATTCACGTGGATAGGCTATCCAATGCACCCATATTGTGGGGCCGCACGTCCGTTTGACTTCAAAACTCAAACTACCCGTGTAAAATATTGGCTCGCAGCGACGTGTAGTAGTACTATTTAAAAAAAGCCGCCGTGCGTTTGGCCGGGATCGAACCCACAAAACGAGGTATACACTCCCGCGACCACTAGTAGTACTCGTTGGAGTACAACGCAACCTAGAATCGCCTTTTGTCGCTAGTAGTACGTACATTGTTCCTTACAAGAAACCCCTAATAATGCAAGAAACGACTTGCATACGTGGCAGACTTAAGATAAGACTACCTTTTCAACCATTGTACATGCTCTTACCAACCATCCCTACCAAGAAACGACTACTCTACAAAGTGTCGTTATAGGCACATTTCAACCCATGGCCCTGTTTGGATACATTTGTTGTCAATCTTACCCTGCCATCCAAAAGCCACTTTGGTTAGAGTTAGTTCAGGGTTAGAATCTAACTCTAACCTCTGACAGGGCCCATGTCGCCAATTAAGCCAACGCCTTCTATTCGATCGGGCGTTATGACTTGTGGGACCTACATGTCAGTCTGCAAAAAAATCCCCGAGTGACATCGTACCTCCGGCCCGTCCACCTAGTCATCCTCGGCCATGGGATGCAGCTACCGCCGCCGGCAGAAGGCGAGGTCAAAACTGCCAGCGGTGCGGAGCCCATGTTGCGGCAGCCCGGATGCCAGCTCCGTCTGGTGCTCGGGGCCGCTAGTTAGCCAAGATAGCTCCTTCCAGCTGCTTGTCTGCAAGGTTTGCTAGCTAGATTTGCACGGCAGCGCGGCGGCTTGCTCGCGTACGCCGCGCTAAGGCCAGCCATCTGGCTCAAGCGAAGGCCAGCGTGGCGGCTTGCTCGCTCGCGAGTCACGCTCGGGCCAGCCCGCCAACCCGTGCGGAGGCCAGCGCGGTGTCCGGACCGTCCGGCGGAGTGGCGGCCAACTCGCTCATCACCCGCGCCACCGACGAACACGCATCAGTACTGTCTGAAGTAATGTTCAGGAAAAATAATGATTTGAGGAGGAATAACAGGATAGAAGGTCAGATGTGGGTCCCTCGTGTCAACGGTCAAACAAAATGTGTTGGTTTAAGCTGCCTCATCAGCACGGACGTGTGGGCCAACCCTGTCATAAATGGGTTTAAACGAACCTAATCGGTAGGAGTACTAGGTAGTACTCCCTCCATTTCTTTTTAGTCTGCATATAAGATTTGGTCAAAGTCAAACTTTGCAAAGTTTGACCAACTTTGTAGAAAAATATATCAGCATCTACAATACTAAAGCTATATGACATGAAAATTAATTTCATGATGCATCTAACAATGTTGATTTCATATTGTGAATCTTGATAGTTTTTTCTATAAACTTAGTCAAAGTTAACAAAGTTTGACTTTGACCAAATCTTATATGCAGATTAAAAAGAAACGAAGGGAGTAGTTTTTGGCGTGGATTATGAAATTTTGGGTATGTTTTTGCTATTTTTTGTACAATAGATTCTTCCTAGGGCTAGTTGAAAGTGGTAGTTTTTTGTTAAATACTCTACATATTGTAAGTAGGAGTGAAAGTTAAGCTTTGGAAGCAAATAAGCAAGTCTAGTTACCTAGTGCATATGTGTACATGATTGAAAGTAAATATCAACCATGAGTGACTAATATCTTGATGGAAAACTCGAAACTATGGAATACTAGGAAAAAATGCATGGTTGGAAATACTAGCAATGTTCATGTGCGTTGCAACGAATCATAATTAGAATAATACTTATTCACAAACTTGATACAAAACACTCTAATTTTGATATACATATGTCACTAGAGATATATTATATTTCAATTAGAATATATTCCTTGGGCTGTTTTGGTGAGGTCAGGGAGGGATGTGGTTGGTTTTAAGATACTAATTATGGGTTTTTTCTGCAAATTGGTAGACAAGTGTGGATGTTGGTGAGAAAAGGCAACAACTTACCTCACAGTCGTTAGATGTAGATCTAATGGTCAAAAACGATGGATGGCAGACACACCATCATCACCAACTTAGTCTTGTGTAGGAGTACTAGCAAGATCCGTGCATTGCACGGAACATCAAGATGCATTTTTTTATAAAACACTTGTTGTGATTGACCCTTGCGGGAGTAATCCCATGTGTAAAAACTAATGATATCTCGAGAAATATGAGATAAGGTGAAGAGAAGTGGGGTGTGGTGGTGCTTGGTGGTCGGACTGAGCGGAGGCATGGGGATTGACGATGCCGGCAGTGGCCACCAGGCCAGTTTGTTCCAGAGGCTTCCTTTCTTAATTGCTCAACAATGAGGTTTGTTGGAGATAAGGATGAACGAGGGAAGGCCTTGTCTGCAAATGTGGTGAGGGGTGCGAGTATCTTTTAGTTTAATTTCCATCTGTCAGATATAGATCAGACGGTCTATATTGCAAGATGGCACATGTACCATCATCACCAACTCGGTTTTTTATAAGAGAAGAAATATAAGTATGAAGATACAAAAGTATTATCGATACTTGCTTCCGTAAACTTGCATCTACATTCTATTCAACGCCTCGGCATGTGGGGCCTTAGCACAATGACTTCTCGACTGTGTAAAACAAAGATTTTCCCATCGCTGATAAGGAGGGGGTGCGGCGGCGTGCTTTTTGGCTTGCTCTAGTCTTAGTAGTCATACTAGGTGGTCTAAGCACGTGTAGATTTATTCTTTTTTCACGTCTCGTGTTCGTCGTACTGCCACGACTATTGATGAATAGACGGTAAGTTATTCACGGGGAAACCCTTGTTGAGCGTGTTTTCGAGAGAGAGAGAGACCGTGTGCGTTTGTGATATGTTAGAAACTGAGGCAATGATAACAGATTCTTTGTGTCTATGTGTGTGGAGGATAGAGAGAGACATGTACATGGGGCTTTGTGTTGTGTAACATGGAGACACATATACATAATTAGAGAGTGAGTGTGTGAGATACACATGCGGACATGGGGAGAGATGAGGATCCAGATAAATGGGTGTTTGGGCATGTTTGTGTGTGTTTGTGCATGCGTCTGTGTGTGAGAGGGAGTGTGTGTATGTGGAGTAGAGAGACCACTGATGATGTAAACCTAGTATAAGGGAAGGGGGAATGGTGTGACATGTGTAGTAGCGGGATAGCACGGGTGCGGGCGGGGGGAGCAGACTATTTGGAAGAGACATCGAGTGTGTGTGGGATAGGGGTGTGAGAGAGAGAGAGAGATAGAGAGAGAGAGCTAGCAATGGAGAGAGAGAGAGGAAGAGAGGGGGCGAGAGGGGTCGTTTGTGTCCATAAATGGAGTGTAGATAGGAAGACAATGTTGATGTTGTCCAAAATTGGCCTATCTACGGAGACGCAAGGGAAGCGAGTCATCGTGTGTGTGATAGGGACTTCATGAGAGATCTAGAATAGATGGTGTAGAGAACAATGTGCGAAATCAAGAACGATGATACATTAGGGAGCTATGGAAAGAGTCACGACATATATGTATACAGGGAAGGAGCTGGGGCGGGTCCGCATGTGGGAGAGATAGAAAGAGGAGAGTGGTGCACAAGGAGACAAAGTGTGCTTGTTTGAAGTGGGGATGGTGTGTGAGGTGAGTGCGCGAGAACCACATAACTAGGGAGATAGACGTTTGGGGCCGACGTTTTGTGTGTATGGGAAATATACACTCTACATAGTGTGTGTGCTTGGGTAAGAGAGATAGCGGGAGACCTAGAGAGTGAGGGAAGAGATGTGTGCATGCCCGAGAGACAAAGTGATTGAGACCTATACTGGGGTCCGAACTTTACAAGAGAGAGGGGTGTTAATGTGCTCGTGTGTTGGTGT